>NC_073387.1:11934373-12234373 GCF_028641065.1 Leucoraja erinaceus | reverse complement strand
TTGGTATAGAGAAAAGAGAATAGAGCAAGGGACTGAGCACAGCCTTGACGTGTTCTTGTGTTGATTATTGAGGAGAAAGTGCTGTTGCCAATTTGACCTGATTGTGATCTGTCCGTGAGGAAGTTGAAGAACCAATTACATAGTGATGAGCAGAGACCCAGTTCTGAGTCTGATACGTTTGGAGGGGATGATGTTGAACGTTGAGCTGTAGTCGATGAGCAGCAGCTTGGTGTACATGTTCTCTTTGTCTAGTGCAGAATGGTTAGGCAGCGAGCTTGCATCTTTTGCTGACATTATAATGGCAGACAAATTGCAATGGGTCATTAGCAAGGCAGGTGTTTATATACATCATAAGTAACCTCTTAAAGCATTTCATCATCATGGATATAATGCCTCTAGTCAGTAGTCATTGAGGCATGTCAACTTACTCTTATTACAGATATCCTTTTAAGGAAGGTGGAAACTTTGGACCTCAGGAATGAAGATTTCCAAAAAAACGGCAGCAAATTGGGCCATAGCAATATATTCAAATTGCTAACCAAAGGCAGTGCGTGGTTAAACCATGGCATTCATATATTCATATATTGTCATGAGTTACTGAGTTCCCACATGCAGAAGATATTGTCAGCAAATCTGTCCTGCCAGACTCCCAATCCCAGTATGTAAACATAACCAGTGCATACGTCAGGTGTTTGCAACCTGTGATGGACCTGATTATGATTGAGGAGAGTAAATAGGATAGTTACTCATCCTTTTGCTTTGATGTCTAAAATTGAGGGGCATATGTGCAAGGTGAATGGGGAAAAATTTAGGAGACGTCTGAGTGGCAATATTTTCCCACAATGTGGTTGTTATATGGAAAGCTGCAGAGGAGGTGGTAGCGGCATGTTTAAACTCATTTGGACAGTTGTCCTGGATCATTTGGCCCAAAGGTCTCGTTTCTGTGCTGTACTCTCCAGGTACTATGCCCTCCCTTTTAAACTAGTGCCATTTAGTTTATGTTGCCCTTCTTCATTCTTCCAAGCACCCTGCTTCATCTACACAATGTTCAATTTGCAATCCTCTCCTCAAGATGACATGATATTAACATTTGGGAAACATTGAACAGTGTGGAAAAAGTTACCGTTCACCACAAACTTTTGGCCTTTCGGAAGTTTGGATCTCCCTATAGTCATCCTTTCTAATCCTATGAGATCATATCTGCTATTGTTTATATGTAGGACTTTCCACCTGCAATTTGAAACTAAAAATCAAATACTTCACCCCCCTTATCAATACTCAAACTTTCAAAAAACTTGTTAGTCACATATGATTTGGCTCTTGCATGCTGGTTTTCAGTTTGTGCTTCCAGTTAATTCTGTCCCAGATTTATCTGAAGTTCCCCAATGCTGTATTTGAGCTGACTGGCCACCACCTTTATGATTTATTGGCCTCCCATATTTTGAACAGTGTTGTAACATTTACAATGCCCTTTCAGCACTTATCCACAGAGGGCTGAGTAAAGATGGCCAAAGCCTCGTCATCAAACAACCACACATTCCTTCTGGCGACTGTCATTTCTGGTTTTAAACATTATAACCTTGTAAGAATCTCATTATTTTACTGTACTCAATTTATTTTCCGACCTTCCTTCATCCTATGTTCATTTTCAGAACTCTACTCCAGAATGTTATTATGAAGAACTGAAAATTCTGCTTCATTCTTGGTAGAAAGATAATGTCTGGTTACAAATTATCCTGGCAAAACATGTCAGCTTTGTACGTGATTTTGTAATTGCATTCCATGAGGCATCCTGAGCTACGTGGTTCCTCCTTTCATTGAGCAGCTGTGAATTTAAGGTGCTTGTTTTTATTCATGTTGTTGTGTTATGCACTGCACAAAATTGAGAATTGTTGCCTTGATATCTTCATCTAGTCCCTAAAATCAAACTGCAGAATTCCAGTTGTAGAATAGCTACCATTGTTTGTGGTAATGTGTGGTACGTGCAGACTGTCGGTGTTTCTGCTTGATCTCTACATAGCTCTCTACATGTATTTTCATGGGGTCTGAGTTCTGGGAACCATATGCACATGTGTTTAATCAATAGCTCGGATTTGGGACAATTTGTAGATATGAGTGAAATGCATGTGTTGTCTGTATTTATGGAAACTGATTGGAAGCAAGCAAATACTCAGCTACTAGCTTTTTGTAGTTGAGGTTATTACATGTGTAAGAAAGAACTGCAGATGCCGGTTTAAATCGAAGGTAGACACAAAATGCTGGAGTAAATCAACGGGTGAGGCAGCATCTTTGGAGAGAAGGAATGGGCGACGTTTCGGTTCGAGACCCTTCTTCAGACATGATATGAACAATTCAATTTTAATGTTATTTTGGTTGATTTGTCTTTAGATTCAATGTTGGACAATTTAGTTGTTTTTTTAGCACTGAAACCTGCTTTTCTTTCTAAAATAGTGTCTTGAAGGAGTGTTTCTCTTTAGCATTACTGTGATCTTGCTTAATGAACAGTCATCAATTGTCTATATAAGCTATTTAACTTTGCAGAATCAACACTCATTAAAAATCTTCTTTGTTTAGTTTATTATTGTCACATGTACTGACCAACAGTGAATAGCTTTTGTTTGCATTCTATGTAGTAAAAAAATACTATACATAATTTAAAATCAAGCCATCCACAGTGCACAGATAAAGGATTCAACATTTAATGCATGATAAAATCCAGTTAAAGATAGTTCAAAAATCTCTGAGGTGGATGGGAAGTCAGGACCCAACTATGGCTGATGAAAGGACCGTTCAGTTACTTCATAACAGCTGGGAAGACCCTTTCTCTGAATCTGGAGGTATGCGTTATCAGACTTCAATACTTCTTCCATGAAGGGAGCGGAGGGAAGAGGGAGACTGGTCCTAATGCTGGTTGCCTTGCGGAGGCAGCGTGAAGTATAGATGGAGTCAATGGAAGGGAGGTTGGTTTGCGTAATGGTCTGTCTTCATGCATAACTCTCTGAAATGTATTGTGGTCTTGGATGGAGCTGTTCCCAAACTAGGCTTTACTGCATCACAATAAAATGCCATCTCTGGCACATCTGTAGAAGTTTGTGTGGCTTGTTGGGGACATGCCGAACTTCCTAAGCCTTCCAAGGAAGTAGAGGCATGATGTGCTTTCTTGGTCATAGCTCCGGTGTGGCTGGTCCAGGACAAATTGCTGGTGATATTTATTCCTAGAAGCTTTTGAGCATCTCTACTTCGGCACCATTGGTGTATATCAAGGTGAGTGTACTGCTTCGCTTCCTGAAGTCATTCACAATCTCCTTGTCTCGCTGACATTGAGGGAGCAGTGGTTGCCATGGCACCAGGTTACAAGGTTCTCAGTCTCCTTTCTGTACTTCGTATTGTCATTAATTGATGCGGTGGTGTCGTCTGTAAACTGAGTTGTATTGGTTTTTGGCTGCAGTCATGAGTGTATAGTAGGAGGCTGAGAATGCACCCTGAGGAGCACCAGTGTTGAGAATTATCATAGAGAATGATTTGTCACCTATCCTCGCCAATTGTGGTCTGTTGGTCAGTAAGTCGAGGATCCAATGCAGAGGGGGAGTGCAGACTCGCAAGTTCCATGAGTTTGAAAGTGATATGGCGTTAAAGTAAATGTTTTGAGGAGCCCTGATTTAGCTCACTTAGTGAAAAGTGAGCAATGAAAAATGAAACCTCACTCAATGAAAAGTGAACATTACGTTAATGTTCTTGGATGAATATTTGATGTTGGATCATTGAATAAAATTAGGCTTTGTACCCACTTACCCTCATTTCTTGATATGGTGTAGAAAATTAATGCTTTTCATAGCTTTTGCTGATTCATATGAACATTTCTATAGATTTTCCCATTCAGTCCCTGTTGTAATTGTGCCCAAGTTACTTATCTTTGTTGGCAAATTGATGGCTTAGTGTTGTGAATATATGGTAAATGGCCAACGTGTGAGGATGTCATCCATGCAGATTGTGAAGTGGTACATTCTCTTTAACGGACAGATGAGTATGTTTCTGGCTGCCAGTCGATGCAGACAATGGAAGATCATTGAATTTTTCATTATTTGCATTTCTTGCTAAGCAGAGAAATTCCCATTATTTACAACAACAAAACAACATTCCTACCAGATCCTTGGTCCCAGGATGCACCTGGGCAAGAGAGCCCAGCTCTTGACACTATTTTGTAACTGACTTTCCGGAAGTGCCAGTGTATAGCCCTGTAATTCTATTTCTGAGTGACATAGCGGTAAAGTTGCTGCCTTACAGCGCCAGAGACCAGGGTTCAATCCAGACTACGTGTGCTATCTGTACAGAGTTTGTGTGTTCTCCTTGTGACCACATGGGTTTTCTCCTGGTGCTCCGGTTTCCACCCACATTTCAAATATCTGTGGGTTTCTAGGTTAGAAACATAGAAAATAGGTGCAGGAGTAGGCCATTCAACCTTCGAGCCAGCACCACCATTCAATATGATCATGGCTGATCATCCAAAATCAGTACCCCGTTCTGGCTTTTTCCCCATATCCCTTGATTCCCTTAGCCCTAAGAGCTAAATATAACACTCTTGAAAACATCCTGTGAATTGGCCTCCACTGCCTTCTGTGGCAGAGAATTCCACAGATTCACAACTCTCTAGGTGAAAACATTTTTCCTCATATCAGTCCTAAATGGCTTACTCCTTATTCTTAAACTGTGCCCCCTGGTTCTGGACTCCCCCAACATCAGGAAAAAAATTTTTTTGCATCTAACCTGTCCAATCCTCTAAGAATTTTATATGTTTTTATAGGAAATCTCATCCTTCTAAATTCCAGCGATTACGACCCAGTCAACCCATTCTTTCATCATACGTCAGTCCCGCCATCCCGGGAATTAACTTGGTGAACCTACGCTGTCCACTCAGTAGTTTCCTGTCACGAGGGCACTTTTGATGATTTTGGTCATTCCATGGTTGCCCACAGTACTATGGGGGGGGGGGGGGGGGGGGGGGGGGGGGGGGGGGGGGGGGGGGGGGGGGGGGGGGGGGGGGGGGGAGGATGGATGGTTAGCTTATTAAATTGTCAGTTAATGAGGTTTAAAAATAAAACAGGCACCTTTCACACTCATTTTGGTACATCTCAAAATGCTTTGCAACCAGTCAAGTTTTAAAGTACAGTAATGTTTGAACCATTTTAATGCAGGAAACATGGTCGCTGTTTTGCCCACTGAGAAATTCCATTAACAGCAAGTGTCAATAATCTAGTTAGGATATTGTGTGAAGAATGGGTATTTCCCAGACCACCAACGCGAGGCATCTTTGTGCCATCAGATTTCTCTTCTCAGACACAAAATTGCATCAGATAACAAATCCAGTAATGAATCGAGATGTCGGCCTTTTGTTTGTTAAAACCCCTGGAGACCAAACGTAGACTGGGCGATCATTTTGCTGAACACCTTTGCTCAGTCTGCCTCGCCCTACCTGATCTCCCGGTTGCGAAACACTTTAATTCCCTTTCTCATTCCCACACTGACCTTTCTGTCCTAGGCCTTCTCATTGTCAGGGTGGGGCTAAATGCAAAATGGAGGCACACCATCTCATATTTCGCTTGAACGGCTTACAACACAGGGGTATGAATTTGATTTCTCTAACTTCAAGTAACCCTTGCATTCCCCCTCTCTCCATCCATCCCCCACCCGTCACACAAGCTTTTGTTCTCACCTAGCTACAGCTAATAATGGCCTGTTTCCATTATCATTGTTATTTTTTTGCATATCTCTCATTAATTTGTTCTATATCTCTGTACATCATTGTCACTATCTTTAATTTCCCTTTCCTGAGACTTTCAGTCTGAAGAGGGGTCTTGACCCGAAACATTACCCATTCCTCCCGTGAGCTATTCCAGCATTTTGTGTCTATCTTCGGTTTATACCAGCATCTGCATCCTTCCTACTCATACTTATTTATAGAGCAGCAGTAACTTCCCTCTCTGAAATCACCCAATTCAATGCAATTTGTGCAACTGCAGGATATCCAGTCTGTTCACATATCCTCCTTGGCTGTTTCGATAGTTCAATGAACTCATAACTCCAAAATCACTTCAATTCCTAACCTCTTTACTTTTTAAATCTGGGCAGACAAATATTTAATACCACTTTAAAAACGGATTCATTCTGCATCTAATGCAGAATAGTGGCACAACGGTAGACTTGTGGCCTTACAGTGCCATAGGCTTAGGTTCAATCTGGACTACGGGTGCTGTCTGTACGGAGTTTGTACATTCTCCCCATGCCCACGTGGGTTTACTCCGGGTACAGGTTTGTAGGTTAATTGGCTTGGGTGAGTTGTAAAACTTGTTCATTTATCCCCAGTGTATGTAGATTAGTTTACAGTGTGTTTGCTGGTCGGCATGGACTCGGTGGGCCGTAGGGGCTGTTGCGTGCTATACTCTAAAGTTTAATGCAGCATTGGGTTCTGCAGCCTCTGCAGTCCGTCATGGTCTTTTTGTACTGTTAAGTGCATGATTTGGTTGTGGTTTATATATTATTTTTCGCTGTGATTATATGGGGGGTTGGGGGAACTTTTAAGTCTCTTCCCTGTACGGGGGACCCGACCTTTCCTTGTGACGTGCGGCTGCAACCATGCTTCGGAGGCTGCAGCTGCAGGCCCGGTGGACGGTAACATCGGGAGCTCGTGGGTCCCTGGTGGGAGACCGCTTTTCGGAGCTCCCGCAATGGCAAATTCTCCCGCCTGAATCGCGGGGTTAAAAATGACCCGAAGCGGGGCCTTACGTCGCCCAGCGCGGCTTTAACGGCCGCGGGACTTACCATCGCCCGCCGGGGGCTTTAACATCGGGAGAAGAATAAAGAACGGGGAGAAACAAGACTTTGCCTTCCATCCCAGTGAGGAGGTGTTTGGAGATTCACTGTGATGGATGTTTATGTTAATTGTGTGTCTTGGTTGTTTTTCTTGTTTGTATGACTGCAGAAACGTAATTTCGTTTTCTGCTTCATTCCCTCATCCCTCAATGTCAATAAGGTGCCCTTCAACTTAATTTTATCTGGCTCGTTATGAACTAGAGAGCTATCTAGAATGGAGCTTATGAAACTGCATGTTTTGAATAATGCAATTTATTCCCCTGTGGTGCTGTTAATTAATGGTTGTTATGTTTGTTACAGATTCCCAAGTGGAGTGGTCGGGGTAACGGCAGCAGGCATCCCTGCAGCAGCGGTCGAAGGAATTGTAACAGGTGCCATCCCTATGCAACACGGGATGCCTTCGGTAGCACATCCTTCGCATACACCATCCCCAAGCCAGACAGTCAAAGCAGAACCAGACAGAGATATCCCTGCTGACCAATAGCAGCTTTCAAAAGAAAAGAAATGGCATTCCTCACCTTTTTGACCTTTTAACCTTCTGTCAGGAAGCAGCCCGAAAGTTCGCAGCAAAAAAGAAAAATAACTGGGACTACAAAGTGTAGTTAATGCAGTTAAATGAAGCGTGGAGTCTTACTGCATTTCCAATTGACGTCTGTAATTCTGTGACCTTGTATGAAAAGGAAAGAAACCTTGTAGTACCTCAAGTCAGCCATGAATGTACTCTGTCTGTGTACAGTTTTGTAGAAGCCACAGATTTGTTTAGCTGTGAATATACTTTTTAAAAAGAAAAAGTGAAAATATACAATACTTCCTACTTTTGCATATGGAGATGCTTTGTCAGTGCACAGAATTCTCAGGCGAAAAAAAAAATCATGATTTTTCTTGTCTTATTTTTACTTGGCAACTTGCACCAGGTCCCCTCAGCATCTTTATTACAGTGGCTATGGAGGTTCCAGCAACCACAGTCAGATAACTGGTCTCCCAATTACAGTATTTGGTGGAAAATACAATGAAATAGTAGACAGAAAATGTGATTGCTCTTACACATTTTCCTTGTATCCCATCAAATTAAAAGAAAAAGAACAATGCTTCTGATGTTCTTGGTCCAGTCTCAGAGAAGTTCATTTACTGTTGATATCTGCCATATCTACTTGTTTATGCAATTCAAAAAGACTACAGGGCAGTCTGACTCAATTTTGCTGTCCCTGTTGTCATTTGTTTTTCTAGCATCAATTTATTCATACTTTTGCCTCTTGTTTTCCCCTTCCATTTCACGCTCCCCTCTCATTTGCTTTCTCTCCCCCCCTCAAATTATTTTCTCCCTCAACCCCTCCCATCTCCCAAAAATGGTCTGGATGAGAAATGGTTTTAACTTAATATGCAGCACATGGGCTTTTACTTGGCTTGTTGCATGGAGCACTAGTAGTAAGTGTGGATTGGGTAACTGCTCTGGACAGTTGGCTTTTCTCCTTTATCTAATTTTTAAAAGCAGTTGGCTTTTTAGGATTTGTTTCTACAAGCATTAAATATGTTGGCACTCACTCACCAGTGTCCCAATACAACTTTGCATCAAGTGCACCTGAAGGGACTTGAAGCAACAGTATTATATTTGCACCATAATTTTCACAAATGAATTTTGACATTCAAAACAAAACATACCCAAGGTTTTTTTTGGTTTAGAATGAGAATTTTTGTCAATTGTAATGTGAAATAGAAACCAGGTTAGGAATTCAAACAGAATCATTTTGTTGTGCTGTTATGGCCATTGAAACTGTGAGTCCCAGCACCCAATTGTTAAATAAGTTTTTAATCTTTCATGCCTTCTTGCTCCCTGATCATATATTTTTTGTTAGAAACAATCATGTTTGTGGCTGTAATCATTGGTATGAGATATTTTAATAAAACCAACAAAAATAACTGAAACCTTTCAAGCAGTTACTGTGTTTATTGTGGTAGATGTGAGCTTTGCAGTAAGTTTCATCTTTATCTGGGGAAAGTGGAGCTGTTCGTGAATCAAAGATAGACACAAAATGCTGGAGTAAGTCAGCGAGTCAGGAGCATCTCTGGAGAAAATGGAACGTTAGGACCCTTCGTCAGACATTTCAGAAGTCTGAAGAGGGGTCCTGACCTGAAACATCATCTATTCATTTTCTCTAGAGATGCTGCCTGACCCGCTGACTTACTCCAGCATTTTGCCTATCTTTGGTATATACTGGCATCTGAAGTTCCTTGTTATTATATTCATGAACTAATGTGTCCATATAAACTAGTTTTGTTTAAATGCTGGTGTTGAAGCAAATATAATAACTATCAAACGCGAAATGTTGTCAATTTGAAGAATTACGCAGCCAGTAGAGCTGCTGCCTCAAAGCTCCAGTAACCTGTGTTCAATCCCGTGCACTCACAATGGATCAACTGGAGTAAACTGTCTTACAAATCTTTGTAAATGGGCAAGAGTTATGAACCTGTCTTTATAAACTCAAGCCCACTCGAGCTTCTATACTCTTGTCTCCCAAACAACTTTTAGAAATTGTAGCACCAAAGGAAATAGGTTTACAGACCATTAGATACTTATTCCAACTTAATTATCTGAAGACACAGGAGAGTCCTGCCCTGAAACATTGCCCGTCCATACCTCCACAGATGCTGCCTGACCCACTGAGTACCTCCAGCACTGTTATATTTATCATCTTGACCGGAAATGCAGCCAAGGAGAAGTGTTGAGAGTTTTGTCCCAGAAGGTTACCCCTTTGTGCATTATAAATGATGTTAATTGAGTTCAGCCCTCTGGCTAAATGCCCATCTGTGCTAAAGTCGGGAACATGTTCAAAACAAGTAGATTGGTGTGACTGTGAAATGTTGCACACAATGCTTTGGTTTATTTGCAGGTAATATTCAACTTTGAAAGTGGGTTGGAATTGCTTCCAAAAATATACATCATTATAAATCTATTTTTGTGTCTCTTGGTGTGCTGCTAAAAGTGCTGACTGCAAGTGACAGTTGCTACGCAAGTTGCTAACTTTTATAGTAAGTTGATTGCAAGTTTAACTTTGAGTGGGAAGGAACAATTAAATATTGATTATGCTTTGAAGACATGGCCTCTAGATGTCCAGTTGCTACAGGAAGCTGAAGTAGTTGATGTTACCTCAAGGAAGATCAAAACCTTTGCATCTGTGATGTACTTTGTGGAGAAGTTCCCAAATATTCTGCGTGATACTAGTTCTGATATAGTTGATCAACTGGAAGTGGAGTATGCAAACTATCAGGTTGAAAGTTTCAGTGAGGTACGGGAAGTGTTAGATGTAGCCGTCAGAGTGGACAAGAAGTGGGATATTATCTCCAATATGAAAGATGCAAATGGCTGCAACAGGTTCCCTTTACACAGTAAAGTCATGAAGGGACTTCTTGTTATGCCACATTCAAATGCGGCATGTGAACGTGTTTTCAGCATCATAAGAAAAAATATAACTGACTTCAGGGGATCAATATTACAGCCCTTACTGATTGAGAAAATCAGTAATGCAGGTATACCTTGCCATGAAAGACAGTTCTCTGAGAACCTCCTCTGCAAAGCAAAGCAAGTTACATATGAGTCGTTGCAAGCAAGGAGAACATCTACATCAAGTACATCTACACCCCAGTCCTCCTCGCCCAGCAGGGAATTTTAAGTAGGCATAAAAGGTAAGAAAACAAGATTCTTATTGTAGTTGCAAATACATACTGTATGTTTAATATGGGACTGACTAATCTGAGGAAAGATCCAAAGATCCAAACCTGTGGAAAGACATTCTTGCCATAGAGGGAGTACAGAGAAGGTTCACCAGACTGATTCCTGGGATGTCAGGACTTTCATATGAGAAAAGACTGGATAGACTCGGCTTGTACTCGCTAGAATTTAGAAGATTGAGGGAGGATCTTATAGAAACTTAAAAAATTCTTAAGGGGTTGGACAGGCTAGATGCAGGAAGATTGTTCCCGATGTTGGGGAAGTCCAGGACAAGGGATCACAGTTTAAGGATAAAGGGGAAATCCTTTAGGACCGAGATGAGAAAAACATTTTTCACACAAAGTGTGGTGAATCTCTGGAACTCTCTGCCACAGAAGGTAGTTGAGGCCAGTTCATTGGCTATATTTAAGAGGGAGTTAGTTGTGGCCCTTGTGGCTAAAGGGATCAGGGGGTATGGAGAGAAGGCAGGTACGGGATACTGAGTTGGATGATCAGCCATGATCATATTGAATGGCGGTGCAGGCTCGAAGGGCCGAATGGCCTACTCCTGCACCTATTTTCTATGTTTCTATGACTAAGTAGATCGATATCAAATAATTTAGTGCCAAAACACTCAGGAATCAATGAAAATGTGTGCAAGGAAACGGTCAGAAAGGCTAAAGCGCACGAGCTTCATGGGCCCCTGGACCCCACCCACAAGTGCTCACTCGCTCACAAAAAATCTCCCTGATTGGAAAGTCTCAATGTTGGCAGCTCTGCAACTGTATAGCAGCAAGGGAATGACCAGGAATATCTTTTATCAATTTTACTTTTGCCTAATTATATGTAATCTACGGACTGACTTGCCCACCTCCAAATCTTTCAAGCTGTGATCAAAAGTAAAAAGCAAGCCCAATCACTCTGAAAACTGTGACCAATTTGCAAGCTGACCAGGCAGGAACTTGTGTTTCATTGACAACAGGCAAGTGACCATACCAACATTAAATATTTATTGAGAAATATTGTTTTACTATTTTTTGGCACTTTCTCAAGCGGAGGTGGTTAATTTTATCTCTCTTATTTTACTCCCAAAAGTTCAATCTCTTTCCTATACCTGCCGCCAACTTTCTTTTCTCTTTCCACCCACCCTCTTCCCCCAAATTGGTAAGAGTGTTCTCGAATGGGGATAAACCGTGAGATAGGAGAGTGGAGGTTCAGCTGCTTGGAGTGATTGGAACCTGGTGGCTCGGTGGGAGAAGGATTGAGACTGGGAAATTGGGCGCATGGGAAGAGAACTCCAGCTTGGAGAAACATGACATCCTTTGTCCCAACCCGAAACAGCAGTTGTAGCTCCTTGTGTCAGCATTCTTACAAACCTGGGTGCAGCAACGGGAGAAAAAGGTGATAAATAATTCAGGGTTGCTTCCTCTGGTGGGGAGTTGGAGAACATAAAGAGCTGTAAATGAAGAGCATAGCCATTTCATTGAACCAATGGCTCTTAGATTGTGATTCTTATCGTGACAAATATTTGATAAGGATGGACACAATAGCAAGTTGGGAAAGCAAGTGTGGGGTTTAAGTCAGAAATTGAGTTTTACAGACAGAGTATTGTGTGGCGTATTATTAGAAAAGCAAACTAGAGGTTTGGCTGATTGTACAGAAAATACGAGAGTGACAGGGTAATGTTAATAAAACAAATCTGGAACTTGGAAATAAGGGCTTTTATGAGTAATAGCATGAAATTACTGGAACGATGTTAAAACACATCTGATTGACTGATGGCCTTTAGGGAAACATGCCTGTGGTGATCCAGATTTGCTGAAAGCAATTTGGTCGGCTCCTTATCTGTTGAAATGGATTCGTAAGCTACTCAGTTCAATGGGAATTAAGAATGGGCTATAAATACGAACCTGGTTAATAAATCTGCATTCCATAAATGAAAAGAAATGTACTGTAATTTCTATGACTGCATCTTAATTATTGGGATGAGGCCTAGAAAACAGTTAAAAATGTTGGGACTGCGCAGTGTTTGGGGAATACACATAATCAGAAGTGGTTTGAACACTTGCCCTTTGCCATCCACCAGTGTAGTTCTAACAGAAATCAGCTCTGTGTATCCCAATTTGAAGTTGTCATATTAACATGGAATGAGATCTGAGAAAATCAGCAAATATGGAGCTAACCAAGTTGCTCTCAGCAAATCTGGATCACAAGAGGCTTATAAAGTATGTATACTAACCATCTTTTGCATTAACTGAATGTTGTCAGATTAAAGGTTTATAGCTAATTAGGCATAAGACAAAAGAGCAAGGCATAGTTTTTGTACTATAGTACACATATTATCAAGTATCATATTGTTATCAGTTATGAATAGATTATGAGCATTACTATTATCAATGCAATTTTGAGTTTTGAAGTTTGAACAACTGTATCCACTGTATCCGTTATTCAAGATGTAGAGACCAAACGCAGACTGGGCAATCGTTTTGTGGACCACCTTCGCTCAGCCTGCCCGAACCTACCTGATCTGCTGGTTGCTGAACACTTTAATTCTCCTTCCCATTCCTATACATACTTTTCTGTACGAGGTCTCCTCCATTGTCAGAGTGAGGCTAAACTCTAATTGGAGGAACAGCATCTCATATTTTTTTTGGGCAGCTTACAGCCCAGTGGTATGAATATTGATTTCTCTCGCATCAGGTAGCCCCAGCATTCCCTCTTTCTCTATCCCTCCCCCACCCAAATCGCACCAGCTTCTCGTTTTCGCCCTTCAAACAGCTAACAATGGCCTTTCCTCTATCGTTACTTTTTTGCATGTTTTTTATTCATCTCTTAATTTTTGATAATTTTAATAATGATAATTTTTATTCATCGTTCTTTATCTCTCTACATCATGATCTATATCACTCTTTTCCCTTATCCCTAACCAGTCTGAAGACTAGTCTCGACTCAAAACATCACCCATTCCTTCTCTCCATAGATGCTGCCTGTCCCGCTGAGTTACTCCAGTAAAAGTATTTAGTGTTTACAATTCAGTGCTGTCCTGGTTGTTGCTCAGGTGCCCTTAAGCTAATTATTAAAGACGATAAATCCACTGATGCTGCAAAGACTGAGTTGCGACACTTTATGAAATGAAAAATTAAACTTAAAACTGTAAAATTTGTTTTTATTAAGTAATATTGACTTTAGAAATCCTGTAACATTTGATGCGTTTATTGCTGTTTAGTGTTGAAGCACTTGCACTTGCATTCTAAGAACTATTTGTTTTTTTTTTACATTTCTTCAGTATATCAAAATGCATTAATTAGATTCTATCGTTTATAAAAAGTGGTTTTAATGCACCATGGCATTGCAAGGATAACAGAGGCATTGACAATACAATGGTAGGGTTTTGTGAACCTGTGCCCTTCATGAGTGCCATTTTTGGTTGTCGTCCTGCCTGTTACAATTTTGTGAGAAAACACCCTTCATTCATGCCAAATCATTATCACCCTTCATTTATGCAATATTCATGCCAAAAATGCATACCCTCCCACTGAATTATTTTCAATAATTTGAAGGTTTGGGTTTACCGAGGTGAAACAAAGCCAATAATGTGGTTGGTGTCATCTCTGGTGTTCTACTATATTAAATAGTGTAGCTGCCACTATTGCTAATTGCTGAGAGAAGGCCAGAAAAAAACACCAGTAGTTGATCTAGAGCCAACTTCAAGGGAACTCTGGAAAATTCCTCTCTGACTCCAAAATGCAATCAAGTTTACTACTCTTTTTAAATTTGAAAATAAACTTGTTTCTGAATAAAACATATATACAAAACACAAACGATGCAGTAACTCTTCATACATTCAATGGTGCTTTGTGTTCACACCTATCTAAAGAAAACACTCTTGTCATTATGTGGCCTCAGTGACACATGACCATGTGAATCTAATTGACTCGCGGCCCTCCTGAATGCTCCCTCATATGTGTATGGTGCATCTTGCGTGAATCCATTGTACCCTCACCACGTGTATCTGTAATGACACATAACCTGCCCTTGGTTTGGCATTTCTTATTCAACCTCTCTTCTGACTATTTGAATATATATATTTTTATACTTTCTATCTAGTCCTACCATTACAGATTGTGTCAAATATCTCAATCCCAAAACGTTTATAATTATTAAATGCATTTACCTCAAGGATGAATAGTCCTAACACACACATTTTGTTCAAAAACTGCCACAATACCTGCAATCTTTGAAAGGAGTAGCCCTGGCGCCCGTAAACAAAAAATAATCTTAAGTGTGATTATGCATGTTTTCAGAGTTCTCATTACAGTGCTGCTGAATTGATTTCTGATGTGTGTTTCAATCCAGGAGCTTAAAGGAGCAATGTCTGCAGATTGTTACGACTTTTCAAGCTGATTTTCTTTTCCAAAATGACTGCAAATAAGACCCGGTTTTAGTACGCTGCCAAATTATTACCATCTGGTGCTTATTTTATGACCTTATTCCGTATCTGTAAACAAAAGGTTCTAATTAAACATTTTAAAGCTTCTGGCAGTGCAAGGGTCAGCGAATGCAGGTCATTACAAATAGAAAAAAGGAAGGGACTATTGTTATTTTCTTGCAAGTAAAGTTTATCAGTACAATCAGGATTTATACCATTTTAAGCAAATAGAGAAGATTTTGCTTGGGCATGGGTGCTACAACTATGAACTTCAGATTTTGATCTTTATTGTTTGTAATATCTAGCATGACATGTCCTTTTTAATTTATCTTTAATCCATGGCGGATGTTTCTGTCTTTGTATATTGGAACCCCATAAATTAGTACCTTTCAGTTTAAAGGGTAGGCTCCTGGTATATGCAGCTGTGGGCTAGGTTAATAACCTATGTTGCTTTGAAATACAGGAATGCAGAATATGGAATACAAGTAGACAATGGCCTCAAGCCTGTATGATAATTACTATAATGTCGCCTAACTCCCTGCTTTTCACCATATTTCTTGATCCCTGTGCTCAATAGAAAGCTTTCATTATTGAATTAAAAATTCACAATTGACTCTTCCCCAATTGCCATTGGTGGAAGAGTATTTCAAACGCTCCCCATCCTTTGCCTGTCCATGTCATGTGACTTCACTTCTGAAATACCTGACATTAATTTTTGGACAGAAATGCTGGAGTAGCATAGAAGGACTGGCAGCATCTCTGTAGAGACGGAATGGGTGGCGCTTCGGATCGGGACCCTTCTTCAGACTAATGTCAGGGGAGTGGGCGTTACAGAGATAAGATGTAGTCGGAGACAGTAAGACTGGTGAGAGAACTGGGAAGGGGGAAGGGATGGAGAGAGAGGGAAAGCAAGGACTACTTAAAATTAGTGGTCCATGTTCATACGGCTATCCAAGCAAAATATAAGGTGTTGTTCCTCCAATTTGCGCTGGGCCTCACTCTGACAATGGATGAGGCCCAGGACAGAAAGGTCAGTGTGGGAATGGGAGGGAGAGTTAAAGTGTTTAGCAACCGGGAGATCAGGTAGGTTTAGGCGGGTGGCGGGGAGGTTTACAGCGAAACAATCGCTAAGCAAATATTAATTTTTGGACTATTTCCCCTATTCCTATAACTGAAGCAATAAATTCCATCAGTTCCAACATCATTAACATATTGAAAACGACAATCAAATTACTCTCTAACTTTGCATATTCCTGGGAATGAAACAGTTACATAACTTTTCCTGGTAATTAAACCTTTGAGGGCCAGTTATTCTTTTTTTAAATCTATTTGAAAATCATTCTAAGGCCAATATGTCTTTCTCACTCTAATTACTCCAATTGCAGTTTAACCAGGGTTTTGTCAGCTATTGTATACATTCCACACACTTGTATTCCAGAGGCCAGTATTCTACGAGCCACTTTGGTTATTCTCTCTCTTTGGTTTTGTGTAAAAAGTTTTAAAAGAGCCAGTCAAGGTAATGGCAGGAAATTTTCAGAGTAATTCCAAATCTTTTGCCATGATTTCTATAACATTGCCCTTCAGATAGGAAAATGAAAATGTCCAAAGGAAATTTTCAGGAGTTTAATCAGACAAAAAAAAGACTGAACTGCTAATGTATTAATTGATAATGAAACAAATATTATATTTCCAGCAGTATCCACACCCTATTTAAAAATATATTTAAAAAAAATAAAAAGCTGAGTTACATTGAAATGTCATCTTCGTCATTACCTCTCTGTGGAACAATGATCACTTCCTGGCCCGATCAGAAATCACAATTGAATGAAGATTATTGAAGGATTGTGAAATCAGTAACAGATTACCAATAAAGTGATGGGCCCAGCAACTAACCAGAGAACTCTGACACTGCGACATGAATTAGGAGAACAATTTTATAATGCACAACAAAAGCTGCCTTTCGCTGTTTTTCATCACTTTTTCATCACATCACGGATGAAAGCCTTCAGAACATGATGCTTTGTAAAGTTGTGGAACTGCGTAAAGACTCCAAGGTCAAAAGAGTCAAAAGAAACAAGCAGAGTCAGCTGAACTTGCACCTTAAACAACGAGAGACCCATTTTGTTTCCATATAAAAAAGTACGTGCTGCCACTTATTTTCAAGTCCCAGTGAAATCAAATGATTTACAGCAACACCAATTGGCTGCTTGAGCTAGCATGTCGAGTTGTGAACAAGCCAACTTGTGAACACTCCAAAGACGTACAGGTATGTGGGTAAATTGGCTTGGTAAATGTAAAAATTGTCCCTGGTGTGTGTAGGATAGTGTTAATATGCGGGGATCGCTGGTCGGACTGACCCGGTGGGTTGAAGGACCTATTTCCATGCTGTATCTCTAAACTAAACTGACTTTACTGCTTCAAGAAGTAGTAATAAAATTAACTGTACTTGAAAATAATCCAATGATGTAACAATTAAATAATTTACTAAAAAGGCTATTTAAAAAAAGAAAAAAGGGCTACCAACCTGGGAAGAAATGATGTGCCCCCACATCCAATTTTAGTTACTAACATGTGAGGGTCAGGTTTAACATGGCTAGTCTAGAACTGGATTTGGTTCTGGTCTGATGCATTCCCGGAAGTTGCAAGTGGCATACTGAAGTTTCATGTTGCCGTGTCAACTGGCTTCTTAAATATCAATGCACAAAGAATGCTAACTCAAGAAGAGTCTATAAATGAAACTCATCCCAAAGTGCAGTAACAGAAATTGGCTATACAAGTGAAATGGCCTTTATATTGTAAATGGCCTTTTAGTGCAAATATAGGTAACTTGGAGGATCAATGAGGTTAGGGCATTTGATACAACCTACTGGTATTTTAGCATGGTGAACTGATGAGAGGTCATCAATCTGAATTCTTAGCTCAATTAAGTTTAGTTTATTTTTGTTTCAATTTTTATTGTCATGTGTACTGAGGTCCAGTAAAAAGGATTTGTTTGCATGCTATCCAATCGGAGGAAAGATAATACATGAATACAATCTTGAATCCACCGTGCACAGAAGAAGGGGAAAGGACACAACATTCAATGTTTTATTTCTCTGTATAAGCTGCCTGACCTGTTGAATATCTCCAGCATTTTCTGTTTTTGATTCTGGACTCACTGATTGAAGTGGATTGTGGCTGCAGAAGTCCTTAATGTATTAAAGATGCTCGAACTTAAAGGATGAAGAGCAGAGAGCTGGGAATAACTCAAGCATTCGATTTTTGGCCAGCATGAACACGAGGGGATAGATTGTTGATATATGTTTAATTTCCACTCAATATGTCTCTGAATACTCTAACAAACTAGTAGAGCTGCTGCCTTAGAGTGCCAGTGACCCGGGTTTGATCCTAAAATGTCACCCATTCCTTCTATCCAGAGATGCTGTCTGTCCTGCTATGTTACTCCAGCATTTTGTGTATATCTTCAGTGTAAACCAGCATCTGCAGTTCCTTACTACACAATTTAATCACTACATTGGCTGTACCTTATGAGGAATCAAAGGATTTTTAGGTTTACCTTTAGGTCTATTATTATCACATGAAATGCAGTCCAGTAAAATATTTTGTTTGCTATCCAATCAAATCGGATAATACTATGAAAACAATGAATCCAAAATGCAAGCATGTAAAATACATATTGTCATATTGAGAGCAAAGGTGGGTATTTGATATTTAAAGTATATCATAATCTCATGATCTGTGAGGACAACAGAACACGTGATAGAAGAAGAACTTTCTTCTTCCTACTCATAACTTCTACATTCACCCCCATCTCCCACCCACCCATAGAAAATAGGTGCAGGAGGAGGCCATTCGGCCCTTCGAGCCAGCACCGCCATTCATTGTGATCATGGCTGATCGTTCCCTATCAATAACCCGTGCCTGCCTTCTCCCCATATCCCTTGATTCCACTAGCCCCTAGAACTCTATCTAACTCTCTCTTAAATCCATCCAGTGACTTGGCCTCCACTGCCCTCTGTGGCAGGGAATTCCATAAATTCACAACTCCCCGGGTGAAAACGTTTTTTCTCACCTCAGTCTTAAATGACCTTCTCTGTATTCTCAGACTCCATGATTGCTGCTCCCCCCTTCGTCCACTAAAAGTGGGTTAACCAGTTCCACAGTTTGCAGCGATAAACTCTTCTTGGGATCACACTGTCCCGAGCCAACAATTGGCCTAACAGGGAACCTCCCTGTCTGAGGTTATCTGATGGCCCTGGTTTGTCCTGGTCTTTTCCTGCTTCCAGTCCCCTCCCAATCAGTCTGAAGAAGTGTCCCGGCCGAAACATCACCCATCCATATTCTCCAGAGATGCTGATGAGTTATTCCAGCATTTTTGTCTCTATCTTTGAACTTTCTTCTTTCTACGTTTACGAACTATGACCAACTCTAGCTTACCTTTCACCTCTCTGAATCGCAGCTGCTTCCATGCTATTCAGGCCTCTTGCACAGTATCCGATCTGGATGAACCTAAAAATCCACCGTCTCAACACTAGGATTTTTTAAACCATCAAAGTTAAAAGCTCTAATATCTGGCCTTTGATTTCCTCCCTGCAGCTGAACCAGACTGCAAATGTACTCGGGACACTGAATGAAATATCCAAAGTATCAACCCGTGTAGGGAACTGTATGCAGTCAAGTCCTTTGTTTCCTGTAGACTTGACTTTTCCAAGCATTTCTCCCACCTCCACATGTGATCAGTAGTTCTTCCAGCTCTTTGTGTTTTGCTCAAGATTTCAGCATCTGCAGCTCCAAAATGACACTGCCCGATCAGTAATATGCATCAAATTCTGCTTTATCCTTTAATTTTGAGTTCAATGATTTATATTGTGACCTGGTTCAGAAAGGCCTTGATTTTTAACTTCTCACTCTTTTGGTCAAACCTCTCCATGTTCTCTTCCTGCAAGCACCTCGTTAAGCGCAGTGGGGAGGGAGACATTTGGTGGGACCAGACTTGGACCGTCTCATAAACCTTAACGATTTGATCCAATAGAGTCAACACCTTTTCTTCCAAAGTGTCAGCATTAGGTTTGGTGTTATGGAGGCAGGTTGGGACAGGGCAACTTGGAATGAGTTTATTTATGTGCTGAGGAACACCAGAAGTCAATTTAATTGGCCCCTCTTATTGCAGCTTTAACCCTTCACAACCCAGCTGCACCTCTGTTCTGGGTGCGGGTTCTTAAATGGAACAATAGGGCAGGTTGTTGTCTAAAGTGTGGTTGCCTGGTTTCAATTTTTATAACTGCCTCCAGGTTGCGCTCTGTGGCTTCTGTCCCTCTCCACTGCTGGAGACCGAGCAAGTAGCTTAGAGCTGTGTTTTAATGAAGGGGAATGAACAAATCTCCGTTAAAAGCAAGTTTGAAACATATATTTAAACCAGTTGTTCAGCCTACAAGGCATTCTTGTTACCTGCAACGCGTTTGCTCAGTAACTATTTCTTGGCAAGATCTGGTAATTGAAAGGTAATTGAAAAGAAGTTGGGAAGGAACACAGACAAACACAGGATCGTTTAAAAATTTAAAAAATCCTACAGCCCAGGTAAACAACTCTGAAAGACAAATATTACTCAAATATAAATCCACGCCACCTTATATTTTTCACTGTATGCTTCCATTATCCCAAATCACCTCACAAATTTGCTAACTTCTGTGGAACATAGTTAAATTTTAACTGTACGTCCTGTGCTAAGTGCAGTCCAGTGCAACCTTAAGAACAATATCATTCCTCCCAACTCATTTAAGCTTGTCAATTAGATCGCGCCTTAATCTTTGATATTCGAGCAAATGCTCGCTTAGTCTGTGAAAGTTGCCCCTATAATGTAATCATATTTTTGCCAATAGTCCATTATGTTAAATCTGAGGCCAATATACTTTTGGTGTGATGTCCTGATCTGTAGGTTGTGGTCCATAAAATAAAACCTGGGTCCACCCACAGCTCTGCATAGTTGAAACATAATTTCCAAACCTTTGGCCTTTATATCAAGCAGGAAAGTAATGTTCAATGAGCACTTACTTTGGTATCTTAACCATAGCTTGCAGCATTTGGCTTCTAAAACACTCTACTTCCTGGGAAGTTTAGAAAAGCATAACAAATATAAAGAACTGCACTGTTCTCAAAAAGATAATAACATATCTGTCTGATTGCATTTTGTATATTTTACAACCTTTGCTAAACAAATTAAATCAAGTACCTGAGGCTTTCTAAAATACTTGGTTTAAAGGTTCCTTTGCTGAGAGCAAGTATTCACTTAATTGAATACAGGTTATCGTCAAAACACAGATTGTTCATTTAACGTAGATTATGATGTTGATTATACGTCGTGGCTATGTGCTTAATTTCCTCTGATGTAACAGGCCCATTTAATGTGTCTCTGAATACTCTAACAAACCTTTACAGATGTACTGACTGGTCGCATTATGGTGCGGCATGGACCTGGTATGGCAATTCCAACATGGCAGGACCACAAGAGGATGCAGAGAGTGGTGAAATCAGCCCAGCCCATCATAGACACAGCCCTCCCCCTCGCAACTACATGAGAAGCTGACTTAAGGAGGTGGCATCAATCATCAGGGATCCCCTCAATCCATGCCGTCTTCTCACTGCTACCATCAGCAAATCATACAGAAGCCTGAAGTCCCCACAGCACCAGGTTCAGGAACAACTAATTTCCTGCAACTATCTGGGTTCTTGAATCAATCTACACATCCCTAATCCTGCAGAAAATTCAAGAAAATCCCTATATCTCAAGCCCAGGTAATATCCTTGTGAATCTCTTTTGCGCCCTTTCCAACTTAATGGCATCCTTCCTACAGATGGGTGGCCAGAACTACACACAGTACTTAACAACAACTTGTACAACTGCATCATGACGTCACAATTTGAGTACTAATTTCTTCCCAATGAAGGCAGATATGCCAAACACTGCCTTCACCACACAGTCCATCTGACTTGCCACTTTTAGGGAACCATGCATCATTAGTCCCATATTAGTCTGTTTTACATTACTATCAAGAGCTCTATCATTTACTTTTCAAGTCCTGTCCTGGTTTGACACACCAAAGTGCAAAACCTTACATGTATCAGGGTTAAATTCCATTTGCCATTTCTTGGCCAGCATCTCATCTGATCTAGATCCTGTTGTAAACTTAGATATTCTTCTTCACTTTCCACTGTAGCACAAACTTTGGTGTCATCTGCAAATGTACGAATAACTTTAACTACATTGCTATCCAAATCAAATTATAGAGAACAAACTCCAGCGAGGCCAGCACTGACCCCTGCGGCACACCACGGGTCACAGATCTCCAATGAGGAAAATAGCTCTTCACAGCTTCCACAAAGCTCATTTTGAATCCAGATGGCTAACACTCCTTGGATACCATGTAATCAAGCCTTCCATGTCGGCCTACCTTATCAAAGGCTTTATCATTGTCAATATATACAATGTCCACTACCCTGCCCTCATCAATCCCCTTGGTGACCTCTTCAAAAATCTCTGACAGATTTGTGAGATACAATTTCCCACGCACGAAGCCACTCTGACTATTCTTATCAGCCCATGTCTATCCAATTGCTGGTAGGTCCTGTCCCTAAGAATCTCCTCGAACAATATTCTCACCATTCTCGTCAGGCTCACTGGCTTGCAGCTCCCTGGCTTGTCCATGTACTCCTCATATAACAGTACAACATTAGCAACTCTCCAGTCTTCCAGAGCTTTACCTGTGGCTGAGATGATACAAATATCTCTGCAAGTGCCTCTGCAATTTCCTCCCTAGCTTCCCACAATGTCCAAGGCTGCACTTGGTCTGGCCCTGGGGATTTATCCACCCTAATGCACTTTAAAACCACCAATACCTCCTCTTTGATATATTTGTCTATGATCTAACTCATCACATCTCCTACGTCTCAATAACTTAGGTTCCATGAGCCTTCTCAGTAAAAACGGATGAGAAATATTAATTTACAATCTCCCCATCTTGTTTGACTCTACTCTGAGACAGCCATGCTAATCTTTAAGGGGACCTATTCTTACTCTAGCCACTCTTTTAGTCTGAGTCTATCTTTATCGTAGGATTTACCTTGCCTGCCAAATCCACTTTGTGTCCTCTCTTTGCCCTCCTGATCACCTTCTTATGTGTCCTCCTACACTACTTGCACTCGTGGAGGGATTCCACCTTGATCCCGATCCTAAATCTGGCGTCTGCCACCTCCTTTCGCCTTAAAATCTCTGTCAAGCAGAGTTCCCTAAACATGCCAGCCTTGCCCTTCACCCTAACAAGAACATGCTGCTCTGTACTCTTGCTGCCTCATTTTTCAAAGCCTCCCACGTTTGCCGTCATGCCAGTTGAGATGATAATCAGAGTTGTTGTGTTCTTACAAAATGACAGAGCAGTTTTGAGAGGACACAAGTGGCCCATTTCCGGCTCGGATTCATGTTCAGTTCACTTTCAGTTTAGTTTTTGGTCACGTGCACTGAGGTACAGTGAAAAGTTTTTGTTGTGTGATGAACCAGTCAGCGAAAAGACAACACATGATTACAATCGAGCCATTCACAGTGTACAGGTACATGATAAGGGGATAACGTTTAGTGCAAAAAAAGGTAGACACAAGAACCTGTAGATGCTGGAATCTTGAGCAAGCACAATGTGCTGGAGTTAATCAGCTAGTCAGGCAGCATCTGGGTGGGAATGGGCAGATGACAGACACGTCATGTCATTCCCTCCACAGGTGCTGTCTGATCTATACAGAGCGGACAATGTCGGGGGGGGGGCAGGTAGATGGATAGCCTTTTATTGTCATTCAGACCGAAGTCTGAACAAAATTGCAGCTGTCATACATACAATACAATAAAACAACAATAAACACATATTAACATCCACCACAGTGAGTCCACCCAGCATCTCCTCACTGTGATGGAGGCAGAAGTCTTAGGTCTGCAGTCTCTTCCCTCCTCTTCTCCCTCTGCGCTGGGGCGATACCCCCCCGGGCGATGTTACAAATCAGTCCCGCGGCTCAAACACCGCGGCCCGGGGTGGTTGAAGCTGCCGCCCACCAGTCCTGCAAACGCAGCCGCTGGCCCGCGGCCGAACCCCGGACTCAGGCCACCGCCGCCAGAACACTGTCCCAGCCACCCTCACGTGAGTACTGTGCCGTCTTCAGCCTCGGGCTGGGCCGCCCCGACTTGGGCGTCGCTTCTTCCCCGGGCTGGGCTGCCCCGACTTGGGCGCCGAACCTCCCTCGGGCTGCCAGCGCCGCACCTCCCCGAGCTCGGCCGCTCCGACGGGAGCCTCGTTCCACCCTCGGGCTGGCCGCCCTCACGGGAGCGTCCCAACCTTTTCCAGCCCTGAGCCGGACCACCCTCACAGGAGCGAGCTCAGGGCGAGTCCTGGCGGGCTCTGCCTCCGGAGCCTCGAGGTCGTCAGCTCCATTAGGCCTCATCGCAGACGGAGGCAGGGAAGGGGAATACGACAAAAAGGTCGTATTCCCCCGCAAGGAGAGACTGCAAACCCCGTTTCAACCCCCATCCCCCCCCCCCAAAAACACAAACTAAAACCAAAAAACTAAACTAATCAAAACAAAATAAACAACATAAAAAACACAAAACAACAGGACTGCCGGTAAGCCGCTACAGCCAGAGCCGCGCCGCCACTCCGAACTAGTAGGTTCCATGGTGGTGACCAGTTTTACAAGGGAGAGTAGAGTAACGGGTTGGAAACAGTCTAATTTTGAAGAACAGACCAATGAGACAGCCAGGTCACTCTCTTTTTCTATCTCAATCACACTGTGTTTTGATACATGATGCATTTACTTGCCGTTATAGAACTCCATTGGGTCGAGAGTACTTGTGGGGCAAAATAAATTACTGCGTGCAAGAGGAAAAAGAAGTGCACTTTCCACTGAGCCAAGCTCAGCATGTGTGGCAACGAAGGAATGCTAGTGAACAGCATGTGTACAGTATAAAGTGAGAAAACTGAGAGAAAGGCAGGGAAGAAAGGGGGAGACACAGGGAACTGAAGAGATGCGACATTGAGGAAAGGAAAACAGGGCAAAGCCATGAGAAGAAGTGAAGATACAAGGAGGATTGGAGAAAGGACGAAGAGAAGTGAGGAAGAGAAAATAAATTTGGGGAAGGTGATAGAGGGAGGCAATAGGGACACTGTGAAGCACTGGCATCCTTCTAACTCTTTCCTCCAACTCTAAGTCTTCTTGTTCATTATTTTAATATTTCATCATTATTTTGCTGCTTCAAATTCCTGTGATTAAAATGTTACCTTAAAATAGCTTGCATTTGCTCACTTTTATATTGCTTCTCAAAACGCCCCCTGGTGCCTTCTTTAATCCTTTCTGGACCGTGGAATGTTCACCTGCCTCTCCTTTACCTGTCTCTCGTATCTTGCTTCATCTTAATGTGAGAGTGTTGTTTTTGTCTAGGAATAGTTCACGATGTCAATATAAATGTTGTTCATAACCCAAAGGGGTTCCTTAATTAACCTTGAAGGGAGAATAAAAGTTGGAACCTTTCCTTGTAATTTAGAAAAAGTTGGATATTTGTCCGAAGTTGTAAAACTATCAGCAAAGAACATCGTAAGGGTGTGTGGTTCTCTGTCTGGGGAATGTACTAGGAATTATAAAAAAAAAGGTACAGCACAAGTAATCAATATCCTACTGAGCATTAGTTTGTAAGATGCAGAAGGCAAAGAAAGGACATAAATATATTAATTTGACTTCATCCCAAACCATGGAGCAACCATATACTGTAAGTCATCAATCTATTTCCCCCACACAATGTTTTGAGAGAGACAGTAGATCAGGTGCTGATATTGAACCCAGCTAGTGGACGAGCAGATGAAAAGATCGATCAAGTTGCATTTCATTGAGCTCATGTAATAGATTGTTTAAAAATGGAATCTATTATCATTTTTGCAGTGAATCCACTCAATTTCCCCAGTTCATTATTCCAAACCGGATGAGAAGTTGCACAAAATCTTTATTGGGTCACATGCTGTTCTGCAGCCATTTGAGATAAAGGGTGTGTTGCATATCTGGACTGACATGTCACCTGCCCTTTGGAAGTTAGATTTAATAATGGCCCTTTTTGAAAACTTAAACAAAACTGCAGATTCAAGAAAAACAGAAAATGCTGGAAACAACCAGCAGGCCAGACAATAGGTGGAGAGAGGAACAATGTTAATGCTTCAGATCTGAGACCAACTGTTAGAACGAGCACCAGTTTACCTGTTCAGATATGTATGAAATATGCCCTGGCATAATTTTGAAGAAGAGCTGAGAAGTTCTTCCAGCAGTTTGTTGTTTGCTCAGCGGTGAATTAGTTGATTGGTAAATACCTACCAGGATGCAATTAAATAACGTCATGAAACAAATTACTTAATCATTTTCACATTGTAGTTTGAGGGAAGCTCTGTGCAAGCTGTCTACCAGGTTTCTTATATTGTTACTGTGACCACACTTACAATTACTCAATTAGATGTGAAGTACTTCAGGGTTGTCTGTCCTTGTGAAAAGCACCGTGTAGACGAGTGTGGAAGCCTTCAGATTATGCTGTGGGGTTATAAAACAAAACTAATGATCTGAGTTCATGAGTTCAGAAGCCCACCCCATTATCTGGAGGATTTGGATTCAGTTAGCCAAATACTGTATATCACCACATAAGTTTAATGATCTTTCTAACTAAACAGAACTATCCATAATTTCTTGAAGGAAGAAATGAAGAGAAGATTGGGTTCTTAGGTTCACTAAGGTACACTGAGCCATGGTAACGCCCAATATCTTCCCCTCCAAATAATCGTGACATTAGCCAGATAGAGTTTTGAATCCGCACCGGACTGATTTAGAACCTGAAAGATGCACACAAGTGGATTTTTCCCAAAAGAAGCTGCTTCTTCTTTAGCAATCTGCCTATCTTGAGGACACAACCGAAAGTAACCATAGACAAAGACTCAAGCTAGCAAGAGAGGAGGGGAAAACATGGTCATGTTGAGTGTGTGGGAACCCTCCACACCATTCATTGTCCTGCTGCAGTTCTGTGCCATGGGTGGCCCCACACTATCCCTGTTTCTCTATCCATCGCTTTAGATCTTAGATCTATGATGCCACCTATTTTAGTGTAGTCTGCAATCTTGCTAATCATGCCTTGCACATTCTCATTCAAATCCTGGATAAAGATTGCAAACATCTATGGGACTACACCAATCCCTGAGGCACATCAAGGCTCCACCATGAAAAAAAACAGCCTTCCACACTGTTTCTACCATGAAGTCAATTCTGTATCCAGTAAGCTAACTCTCCCTGAATCCCACGCGATCTAAGCTTCCGGAGCAGCCTCTCATGCAGAACCTTGTCAAAGGTCTTGCTGAAGTCCACATAGATGATGTCTATGGACTTGCCCTCATCAACCTTCTTGGTTATTTCCTCGAACAAGTTCATAAGCCAAGATCGCCCAAGCAGTAAACCATGCTGATTCTCCCTAATCAATGCCTGTCCAAATGCATGACTATCATATCCCTCAGAATCCTCTCCAGTAACTTTCCTGACAATCTTGCATCATTTTTAATAATCTTACATCAGGACTAGTCAGTTCTAACACAAATAGGAAAAGCTGGCTCTCTGAAATTATTGCTTCAGTATTAAGTGCCCAGATTGAAGAGGAGGTGTTATTCCTCCAACATACGTTGGAGAAACCTCAATTGGCAACCTAACACAGTTGCCTGCATTGGACTCGTGGGTAGAGATGGCCCTCGCCCCCTCTCAGGAAACTTGCAGGCAGTCACTGCGGTGACATGCCAGATGTGATACTTCATCTCTCTCTGCAGCTGGATGTTGGTGCAGATGCAAGTGTCTGCACCTGCCTACATTAATGACTGCATGTGCAGGTGTTCCTAAAGGTTTAACTGGCAAAGTGTGGAATCTCAGTGGGTCAGGCAGCATCTGCGGAAGGAATGGAAAGGTAATATTTTGTGTCGGGACCTTTCTTCAGATTGATTTTAGTAGAACTACAAAACACCTTGTGTTTTGCTCAAGATACCAATATCTGCAGTGCCTTGTATCTCCAAAGTGGAAAATCACTTATTTTTATTCACACGGGAAGAGGTTGTTGTAGAGTATCCCAAAGAGTCGGCATTGATAGTGGGTATACACTTGTAGACACCTCCCGAGCAGCTTCTTGTCAAGTCGGCATTGATAGTGGGCATACTCTTGTAGACACCTCCCGAGCAGCTTCCTGTCAAGAATGCCACATCGTTTATTGAGTATCCTTCTCCACATTTTCAACATTCCTGTTGCGAAGAATGATCAGAAATGAATAATCTGGATTCCCTTCTGAACCACTTCCCTTTTCACAGGATCGCTGCTCACATTTCTGTTCACCTTACGGATGCCTGAGGAAACAACCTGTGGGTGTGGTCACTGGGATCCTGTCTGGATCAGTCTAGGCAGAGTTTGTTTGGCTCTGCCCGTGTCTGCAGAAGGGATGAGTCTGGTAATGTTTAGTTTGAACCTTCTCCTTTATTAAAAGCTGGTTCTGCCATGAATGAACAACTACAATACCTTTGGCATCATTTGGGGAGGACGGACTCTAGAAAAAGAGCGTGCACAGAATTCTTACCTTAAAATGCTCATATCTTATGGGCATGAACACACCAACAGATGCTTTTTGGGGAGCATTGCCCCGAGGAATTCTAAGTCTTTTTGTGTAATGTTAACAGGGGAGTTATGTACATCACATATGCGTTGTGTAGTTAGAGAATTAGATTTATAAGATTACAGCGCCCCAAATTTGCTGTATTTCTTGCATCCTTTTCCAAAGGCCTCTTCTCCTACTTCAGCATGTTTCTACAAATAATTATGTATAATCTTTCTGCTGACTGGACAGCACAAAACAAAAACACCTTTCCACTGTACCTCAGCACACGTGACAATAAACTAAACTGAACAAATTAATTACAATTGTTCTTGGTAACTTTTCATACCTCTAGTTTCCATCTCCCCTGACTCTCAGTCTGAAGAAGGGTTTTCGATCCGAAACGTCACCTATTCCTTTTCTCAAGTGGTGCTGCCTGACCCGTTGAGTTACACCAGCCTTTTGTGTCTATCTTTGGTGTAAAGCAGCGTCTGCAGTTCCTTCATATAGATAGATAGATAGATATGCCATTTATTGTCACTATACATGTACAGTGAAATTGAGAGCTGCTCATACTCAGTGCATACATATAATTTAGTACAAAAAGCAAGAACCAGAAAAAAAAAAAACAGAAGGGGGGGGGGGGGGGGGGGGGGGGATAGGTGCACAATTCTGCGGCGCTATATACATATATACAGATGGAAGTCCGGGTGTTGGGCTGTGAAGTCAGTGCATGTGTGAATTTGAATTAAGAGTAGTTATAATTTTCGGAAAGCAACTATTCCTGAGTCTATTTGTCCTGGATTTGATGCACCTATAGCGCCTTCCAGAGGGCAGCAGGTCGAACAGTCCAAACGCAGGATGGGAGCTGTCTCCCATAATATGCAAAATTAATAACAGTCTCCATTTGTTTTCCTCAGGAGTTTGTTAATGAATGGGATTGCTTCAAATACAACTTCCACCTTCTCCTCTCATTACAATGTGATGGAGTCCTTCATCTTTCCTTGCAATGTTATGGCGCTGTTGCTGTTCCTCAGTGTATCCCACTGATGGACTCCTTGTCTTGACATGTTCATCCCACAGTGCTGCCTCGTATTCACTGGTGTTCAACGGCAAATGTAGTGCCGCTGTGTTCTCCAAACAGTACCCAATGTACCGACCCCACCCACCGCACAGTGGTCACCTCTCATAGCTAAGAGAGGGCAAGTGCAAAGCTGGACAGTAATGCAAGAGCTGAATGTCAATAGTGTGCTGAATATATGTAAAGGTAATTTAGCTAAAATGTGTGTTTTCATAATGTGAATTGGTTATAATAGAATTGATGGATTAGGGAACTATTCGGGGGTTGCAGGATTGTCATTGAATCCTTGTTTAAGTCTATAATTTAATTGATTGATTAAAATTAATTGAAAGATACAGCATGGAAACTGGTCCTTCGGCCCACTGAGTTCACACCGACCATCGATCAACCATTGGTTTATACTCTCTAGAGTTTAGGAGATTGAGAGGGGATCTTATAGAAACTTACAAAATTCTTAAGGGGTTGGACAGGCTAGATGCAGGAAGATTGTTTCCGATGTTGGGGAAGTCCAGGACAAGGGGTCACAGCTTAAGGATAAGGGGGAAATCCTTTAAAACCGAGATGAGGAGAACTTTTTTCACACAGAGAGTGGTGAATCTCTGGAACTCTCTGCCACAGAGGGTAGTTGAGGCCAGTTCATTGGCTATATTTAAGAGGGAGTTAGATGTGGCCCTTGTGGCCAAGGGGATCAGAGGGTATGGAGAAAAGGCAGGTACGGGATACTGAGTTGGATGATCAGCCATGATCATATTAAATGGCGGTGCAGGCTCGAAGGGCCGAATGGCCTACTCCTGCACCTAATTTCTATGTTTCTATGTTTCTATTCACACTGGTTCGATGTTATCCTACTCTCGCATCCTATTCCAAGCACAAGGGACAATTAACCCATACACCAGCGTGTAGGAACTAAGATGTTGGTTTCAACTGAAGATAGACACAAAAAGCTGGAGTAACTCCGCTAGCGGGTCAGACAGCATCTCTGGAGAAAAGGAATAGGTGACATTTTGGGTCGAGACTCTTTAGCTCTCCAGAGTCTAAAGAGTCTCGACCCAAAACGTCACCTATTCCTTTTCTCCAGAGATGCCGTCTGACCCGCTGAATTACTCCAGCTTTTTGTGCCTATCTTCGCCCACTGTGAAACAATGGGTACCTCAAAGCTAAAGTACTGTCTGAAGATGCAGGCAGCAACTTAGGAAAGGGCTACCCACACTGGAAGATATGAACATGAGCATGTTAAGGTTCAGGGTAGATCTGATTTTTTTTTTTTAAATATAAAGAAATGAGAGCCATGGATAGGGTAGACAGTCAGAACCTTTTTCCTAGATTGCAAATGTCAAAGAATGGATGGCATGCGTTAAGCTCAGATGGGTGAAATTTAAAGGAGATGGGTGGAGTATGTTTTTTACTTGGGGAATGGTGGGTGCCTGCTATATGCACCACCTGTGGTGGTGGAAGGATACGACGGTGGTGTTTAAGAGGCATTTAGACAGGTACATGGATATGCAGGGAATAGAGTGTTATGATCAAGTGCAGGTAGAGGAGATGAGTTTAATTTGGCATTGTGTTCAGCACGGACATTGTGGGCTGAAGGGCCTGTTTCTTTCTGTACGTTCTATGTTCTATGTGACGATTATGCTTTCATATCTGTAATTTATGTGATGACACATTCCAATTACAGTTTATTTCAAACTTCAATGAATTTATGGCTGATTCATGGTCTGTGTTCCAAGTTAAAGTTCTGCCTAATAGGAACTGCACTAGTCTCTTCACTCCAAAGACGTTCCTTATTGCCTCTTTTTCTGACTGGTTGCAATTCATTTACATCAGTTTTTAACCCACGATAAACTACGTCTTTGACACTTGCTTCCTTGAGCTCCACATTGTACGCATTTACATGTCTAACATTTGAACATTTTCTCCTTTGGTACTTGTGTTTAGTTTAGAGATACAGCGCTGAAACGGACCAGTGATCCCCGCACATTAACACTATCCTACACCCACTAGGGACAATTTTTACATTCACCAAGCCAATTAACCTACAAACCTGTGTGTCTTTGGAGTGTTGGAGGAAACTGAAGATCTCGGGGAAAACCCACGCAGGTCTTGGGGAGAATGTACAAGCTCTGTACAGACAGCACCCGTAGTCAGGATCGAACCTGGGTCTCCGGCACAGCATTCGTTGTAAGGCAGCAACTCTACCGCAGTGCCACCGTGGCCCCCCTAATGTGCCGACATTTTTTGAGGGTTAAGGACTATGTGGCCCATCTCTCCAGAGCACCACACTTCCACAGGTTAATTCATCATACTTGCAGTTATCCTAGGATTATTGGTCCATACCTTGACTGCCCCAGAGTTATTTGGCCCTTACTTCTGCTGTTTCTGGATTATCTAGTGTTCCCTTCAATTAGCCCTGGGTCACTTGAAACACAAGCCTGTTTGTTCTGAGTTCACCGACCAGCAAACAGCCCTGCACTCAATGAATATTTTACAGAACCAATTAATCCACAAACCTGCACGTCTTTTGGATGTGGGAGGAAACTGAAACATCTGGAGAAATCCCTCATTAACACAGGGATAATGTACAGACTCTGTACAGATTGCACCTGTTGTCAGGATCGAACCCGGGTCTCTGGCACTATAAGGCGGCAACTCTACTGCTGTGCCACTGTGCCTACATTGGCTGTAAACTGGAATCTACTGGAAACATAGACTGATTGTTCTCACCTATGGCAAAAAACGACATGGAAACCTATTGTCACATAACTTAGAGCCATAGATTTTAAAGCATTTTAGGTGAACACCATCTTTTTTGGTTTGCACATTGCTCAATGATTTACTAATGTTTTAAGATGATCGTCTGACTTGATTTCTTTCAATGTAGCTGTCAGTCACAACAACACATACCGGCTGTGGCAATTGGGTTCCCTGGCCAGCCCAGGAATTTGGGAATATTTTGAAAGAGGCATGAATGCAAAGCTGACACAAGAGACGGCAACAGCAAAAACAAAAGATGCACAGCATTGCTGGATTCTTCATGGAAAAAGCCATTCCAAGTGGAATAGGGCAGAGATCCATTAAATTTACAGTCCACCCAACACATCCTCTGGTAAGGAATCTATCTTGCAATATATTTTTGAAGATCATGTATATGTAACATGGTTTATGTAATATGGATAAATATTCAAGAACCGGTATCCTGACTAAGGGTTCTGTCTACACTGAGTTTGTATGTGCCTCACAGGACCGCGTGGGTTTTCTCCGGATGCTCCAGATTTCCTCCCACATTCCAAAGATGTACTGGTTTGTAGCTTAATTGGCTTCGGTAAAATTTATAAATTGTCCCTAGTGTGTAGTATAGTGTGACCGTATGGGAATTACTGGTTGGCACAGACTCGGTAGGCTGAATGGCCTGTTACCAAGCTGTATCTCTCTCGAAACTCATTAGCATGGCAATAGATTTTTAAATGTTCTCTGGAATGGGCGTACAAGGTAGGCAAGGGGTGAAATGTGGTGGGTTGAATACAGGTATTATGTATGGATCAGACGAGTCCAAGTAACATCCCCCTCATTAACAGTTGGAGACCTGAGCTAATATTCGGACAGTCAGCACACAGATTGTTAACGCAGCTGACTGACAATCACAGACTCTGAATCGTACATTTCAGCCAAACTCCGAGACTCTTCCATCACCATCCCAGGGTCTATCTTACCCCAGTGGCAAACCTATTAAAGCTGAGTGCAGGGTTGTGTATAAAGTCCATAGGAACCCTCAGCAACCACCAGTTGCCTCTTCCCCGGGTTGTCAGAGCTCCTCCATATTGAACACCACTTGGAAGAAGCACTGATAACTGCAGAGAATGTTCTCAGGTTAGCACCTATGGTCAAATCCCGAAGGAGGTAATTGGCAGTCTAAACCTGATGCAGGTGGTGAAAGATCAACATCTACAGAATCTAACATCTACAGTTACAAGAGGTCTCTTGAAACCGTAGATGTTGGATAGTCCCGAAATGAGATAATGAGAAAAAGCCGGAACGGGGTACTGATTTTAGGACCGAGATGAGAAAAGCATTTTTCACAGCGAGTGGTGAATCTGTGGAATTCTCTGCCACAGAAGGTAGTTGAGGCCAGTTCATTGGCTATATTTAAGTTAGATGTGGCCCTTGTGGCTAAAGGGATCAGGGGGTATACCGAGTTGGATGATCACCCATGATCATATTGAATGGCTTGAAGGACTGATTGGCCTACTCCTGCACCTATTTTCTATGTTTCTATGAAGTGTTTATTTCAGCACAATGAAGGTGAAAATGTGCTTACAATGAAGTAAACATGACAATAACAATGTTTCGTCATTTTCCCTCAGCTCAGAAATCTTCCCATTTGATTCCCAGCACTTTCCAGCTTGTGCATCAAATCACATCATTCCTGTATTACATTAAGTAGTTCAGGACTGCTCCCTAGTTGTGGTAGGATGGCTCAGCTGTTATCAGGCAACTGAACCATCCTACCGCAACTCGAGAGCAGTCCAGAACTACTAACTACTTCGTTGGGGACGCTCGGATTATTTTTGACCGAACTTTACTAGCTTTAACTTGCACTAAACGTTATTCCCTTATCATGTAACTATACACTGCGAATGGCTCGATTGTGATTTGATTGAGATGTTTCCAATCAGGATTATGACTGTTCCAGCTGCTATGGTCAGGCAAACGCCTCCGCTGTCACGCTGCGAAAACAGAGGGAATGAGACGGAGTTTCTTCCCACAGGCCATCAGGACAGAAAACTCTGATCTCACCAGGGAGTAATCACTGTCGGTTTTTTTTAATGTAAATACTGGTTCTGTTTTGTTGTTCTGTTGCTTTTGCACAACCCCGCAGGCATTGCCACTTTCATTTCACTGTACATCTTGTATGTGTATGTGACAAATAAAGTTGACTTGACTTGACCTCCCTCCAATGGCACAAGTCACACTTCAGAAGCTAAAGAGGTGGCAGGCAGTTAAAATGCCTTCTATTGAGTTGAATTTCATTCCCCTCAAAAGGGAAATGGGGAGGTTTTCAGGTAGGTAAAAACCCTGCCCTGAAATGCTTTTATTTTTGTGATCCAAAAGCAGCAACCCCAAGGTAAACGTGTTTGTTTATTCAGAAGACTCCATTACAACAGTTAAGGGCCTGTCCCACTTGGCTATCATTTGCGCGGCATTTACGCGACCTCCAAAAATGTGGGTGGGTAGTGCGGGGCGGATGCATGGAAAGGTGTGGAGTTGTGCGCGGTATCATGCGGAGCTCCACGATTTTGTGCCGCACAAAATCCTCGCGCGCCACCTGCGTGACGTATAGCGTACGCACGTTGACGCATTGGATACGCACGCTGGCATTGCACGCTGGCATCCCAATGTCTCACGTGTATCGCGTGGTGTCGCATGGTTATGTCACCGTGCGTAACCATGCGTCGCCGTGCGCCGCAGGGTATTCTAAAGACGTCACGTGCACCAGACGGCATGATGACGCGTGATTTGCGTGCGATGTCGCGCATAATGACGCGTCGACCTATTTTACATATGATGCGGAGATGAGATGCAAATGATGGCCAAGTGGGAAAGGCCCTTTAAAATCCAAACATCTGGCATCTAATTGTTCAGAAATTTTGGTGGTCCACCTGTTAGCTAACTGAACAGCTGAGGATGTGAGGAGCAGCACAAAGCCAGGGCCAAGGTTATGGAGTGCAGCCGGCTCCTGGGTGCGGGCGGTGGAATGGGTGGGTGGCTGGAGGGAGGGCCTGGACAATGACCTGGTCGTGCAGTCAGAGACAGGGTATGGATTGTGTGCAGTGTTGCAGCTGGAGAGAGGTCTGGGACTGTGAGCGAGGTGAGCTGCTGGAGGCAGTGTCTTGACTGTGGGTCAGGTGTGTGGCTGGGGCCAGGGTCTGGACTGTGGGTCAGGTCTGCAGCCAGAGGAAGGTTCTGGACTGTGGGCTGAGTTTATGGGTGGAGAGAGGATTCGGACTGTGTGGCAGGTGTGCAGCTAGGGTCAGAGTCAGGACTGTGGTCTGCATATCTGGGTGGAAAGAGGATTTGGACTGCTGGCTGTGTGTGTGTGTGTGTGGCTGGAGGGAGGGTCTGGAAGACAACGACTCAGAATGGTAGAGAAATATGGTGGAGAAAAATCCGTCAGGCTACAGAGAAAGTGTTAGCAGGTGAAGTGAATGATTTGTTCTGGTGGAGAGCCGGTGTGGAGACGATGGGTTAAATGGCCTCCTGCAATATACACAAAAAGCTGGAGTAACTAAACATCAGACAGCAGCTCTGGAAAAAAGGAATAGGTGATGTTTCGGATCGAGACCCTTCTTCAGAGCTGAGGTTCCAAGTGCCGGTACATTTCCTGCTCCCTTTAAAGTAAGTGTTTTCACTGTAATAACTTTTATTCTTCTGTATGATATGTAAAAAAGATGAAATAAAAGTGTATTTGGGTATTAAAAGGATTAACGTCAAGAGTGTGAAAAAGCTGCAAGTCCGGTATCACCAAGGTCCTGAGGGTGCTGGATTAAAATGTTATTTTACTACTGTACAGTACATTTTTAATATATTTGGTTAGTCTCTGCTCAGTTCATAGTGAATAGAAGGCCAAAGCATTACAAAAGCATAAATTATCTCCTGGGCTCACACTCAAAGATTAATTAAAATTGTATGACCATTTGTGTGTCTGTAGAACATAACAAAAGTTCGCTAATAGTCCACATAGATTTTTGATAGGGACCAGCAGCTTCTTTCTTTTTGAGGATGTAATTGATAGAATAGATACATTATAACCATCGGAGATTATATACTTGGCTTTTCAGAAAATGTACAAAATTTATCAAAAAAGTTTAGCGTTTAAAATGAACACATTTAGGGTAATTTACTAGCATGGATTGAAAATCCAATGGCAGAAGAGTTGAAATAAATTAGTCTTTTTCAGCATGGCAGATGAAAAATAATGAGTAATGGAAGGAACAGTCCACGAAACTCAGCTATTCACAATATATATCAATGATGAGGGATGAGGAAATTGAATATTTCTAAGGTTTCCAATTTGTCTTAACTGGGTGGGACTGTGAATTATTAAGTGATGTAAAAATACTTCAAGGTTATTTTGATTGAGTGAGTGAGCAAAAACATGACAGATGCAGTAGTGGATAAACATAGAAACATAGAAAATAGGTGCAGGAGTAGGCCATTCGGCCCTTCGAGCCTGCACCGCCATTCAATATGATCATCCAACTCGGTATACCCCCTGATCCCTTTAGCCACAAGGGCCACATCTAACTCCCTCTTAAATATAGCCAATGAACTGGCCTCAACTACCTTCTGTGGCAGAGAATTCCACAGATTCACCCCTCTCTGTGTGAAAAATGCTTTTCTCATCTCGGTCCTAAAATACTTCCCCCTTATCCTTAAACTGTGACCCCTTGTTCTGGACTTCCCCAACATTGGGAACAATCTTCCTGCATCTAGCCTGTCCAACCCCTTAAGAATTTTGTAACTTTCTATAAAATCCCCCCTCAATCGTCTAAATTCCAGCGAGTACAAGCCGAGTCTATCCAGTCTTTCTTCATATGAAAGTCCTGACATCCCAGGAATCAGTCTGGTGAACCTTCTCTGTACTCCCTCTATGGCCAGAATGTCTTTCCTCAGATTAGAAGACCAAAATTGTACATAATAATCCAGGTGTGGTCTCACCAAGGCCCTGTACAACTGCATTAGAACCTGCCTGCTCCTATACTCTAATCCTTTTGCTATGAATGCTAACATACCATTCGCTTTCTTCACTGCCTGCTGCACCTGCATGCCTACTTTCAATGACTGGTGTACCCAGACACCCAGGTGTCATTGCATCTCCCCTTTTCCTAATCGGCCGCCATTCAGATAATAGTCTACTTTCCTGTTCTTGCCACCAAAGTGGATAACCTCACATTTATCCACATTATACTGCATCTGCCAAACATTTGCCCACTCACCCAACCTATCCAAGTCACCTTGCGGCCTCCTAGCATCCTCCACACAGCTAACACTGCCCCCCAGCTTCATGTCATCCGCAAATTTGGAGATGTTGCATTCAATTCCCTCGTCCATTAATATATATTGTAAATAGCTGGGGTCCCAGCACTGAGCCTTGCGGTACCCCACTGGTCACTGCCTGCCATTCTGAAAAGGACCCGTTTACTCCTACTCTTTGCTTCCTGTCTGCCAGCCAGTTCTCTATCCACATCAATACTGAACCCCCAATACCGTGTGCTTTAAGTTTGTATACTAATCTCTTATGTGGGACCTTGTCGAAAGCCTTCTGAAAGTCCAGATATAACACATCCACTGGTTCTTCCTTATCCACTCTACTAGTTACATCCTCGAAAAATTCTATAAGATTCGTCAGACATGATTTACCCTTCATAAATCCATGCTGACTTTGTCCAATGATTTCACCACTTTCCAAATGTGCTGCTATCCCATCTTTAATAACTGACTAGCATTTTCCCCACTACCGATGTTAGACTAACTGGACTGTAATTCCCCGTTTTCTCTCTCCCTCCCTTTTTAAAAAGTAGGGTTACATTAGCTACCCTCCAATCCTCAGGAACTACTCCAGAATCTAAAGAGTTTTGAAAAATTATCACTAATGCATCCACTATTTCTGGGGCTACTTCCATATATATAAATATATGAAGGTGTTCATTTTGGGAGAAAAACATTTTTTTTTATGGTAATTGTTTGGCAACTGTCAACATACAAAGAGAATTGGGTATTATTGTACATCAAGCACTATAAGTGAACATGCATTGTTCAGAGACACAATTGAATTGAATTGAATTGAATTGATTTCCTTTATTGTCATTCAGACCTTATGGTCTGAACGAAATTTCGTGCCTGCAGTCATACATACAATCATACAATAATAAACAACAATAAACACAAATTAACATCCACCACAGTGTATCCTCCAAGCACCTCCTCACTGTGGTGGAGGCAAAAATCTTAGGGCTGCAGTCTCTTCCCTCCTCTTCTCCCTCTGCGCTGAGGCGATACTCCACCGGGCGATGGCACAAACAGTCCCGCGGCTCACCGAACCCCACAAACGGGCCGGCTCAAACACCGCGGCCCGGGGTGGTTGAAGCTGCCGCCCAGAGTGAGTCCTGACTGGCTGCCTCTGGAGTCTCGAGGTCGCCAGCTCCGCCATTAGGCCTCAGTGCAGACGGAGGCAGAGAAGGGGGATACGACAAAAAAGTTGCATTCCCCCGAAGGGAGAGACAGCAAGCACCGTTTCACCCCCCCCCCACCCCCCCCCCCCCCCCCCCCCCCACATAAACACAACCTTAAAACCAAAAACTTAAGTAGACAAAACGAAAAAAACAACACAAAAAAGTAAAGACAAACGGACTGCAGGCGAGCCGCAGCCGTTCACCAGCGCCGCCACTTCCGGAACGCCGTCACTTGTTGGAAGCTTGCGCAAAAAACAAAGCACTGGAGGAACTCAGCAGATCAGGCAGCATCTGTGGAGGAAAATAGACAGATGGCATTTCAGGTTGTGGACCCTCAGTCTGGGTCTGAACATGGTGGAAGAGCAGGAGAGTGCAGGAGTCACAGAGAGGGAACAATGAGAGGGTCTCACAGCACTCCCATCAGAGAGACGAGATGTTCTTCTTCATAGACGGCTTAAAAGGCATACTGAGCATGCCTACAAAGTAGCCATTTAAAATAAACTATAGAAGGATCCTGACCCAAAACGTCTTCTGTCCAACATTATTGTTTACAGTTTTATGGCCCGAAAAACTGATTTTATATGCGAGGAGCCTAATTCTAAAATTTAATGACTTCCAGACATATTAAAATATTATTCATTGTGTTTGTACTTGTTTGTAATATTTTTATTTCTGCCTTAGTCATATGAGTGTCCCAATGTGTATTTCACATTGATATCAGTAAAAGATTTACAGCTTCGGTTCTCTAATTATGGAGATGTCTTGATTTTTTCTGACTTATCTACTTACGGTTTTTTGAGTGGTCCCCATTAGGTCTAAGTGTCTAGTTCTTGTTGAAAGCTTCATAACATGTGTTTAGGATTTCTACATATGTTATAAATTCTGAGCCAGATGACAGACGGACTCATTGCCAGAGGTATCACAGCCCTGCTAACCGCAGCAGCTTATATTTATTTGACTATGTTAACACAGTAAAATGCCCTGAGGTCATCCACACAATTGTTGTCAGAGTAAATTTGTCAAAGAACTACATTCAGTCATATTAGGCCAAGCGACTAAAAGCCTGTACAAATAGATATGCTTTTCACTGTACATGTGACAATAAACTGAACTGAACATGTTCTAGTTCAACGTCTCATCCTGTGCTTATCAGGTACCTTTTAATAAAAGTCACCAGATAGTAATTGGGAGAAGGAATCGTGTTGTTTGTCCTTCCTACCTTCACCCCTCAGCAATCCCAAACTTCAACCTGGATGGACAGGAAAAACGTTTAGTTGTTCAGCACTTAAACCCGATAACGTATTGCATGCAAAGTCATGATGAATTGCAAATATAATAAATCTGTACTGTATGATAATTGGTTTCTCCTGTAACAAAAATAGGTGCAGCCATTTGTACCCCTATGTATACTTTGGAACTGAACATAGACACAAAAAGCTGGAGTAACTCAGTGGGTCAGATAGCATCTCTTGGAGAGAAGGAATAGGTGATGTTTCTGGTCGAGATCCTTCTTCAGACCCTGTCTTTTAAGGATCTAGCCGCTGAGTTACCCCAGCTTTTTGTGTCTATCTTCGGTTTAAACCAGCATCTGCAATTCCTTCCTATACTTTGGAACTACTCGACATGCAAACTGTTTTTTTGATAGCTTACAGATGCTTCATTTACAGGTTGATTCTGTTTATTCTGGCATGGATTTACCCAGTCTGAAAAAGGGTTCCAATGCCTTTGAATTTGATTAATATCAATGTTGATAGCTGACAAAATGTTCAATCCTACGGATTTCATTTGAATTCCTAATTAGTGACTAATTAGACAGTAAATAGAACAATAGGTAATGCAAAGTGTTCAAGAAGGAACTGAAGGTGCTGGAAGATCGAAGGTACACAAAAATGCTGGAGAAACTCAGCGGGTGCAGCAGCATCTATGGAGCGAAAGAAAATAGGCGACGTTTCGGGCCGAAATTCTTCTTCAGACTGATGGGGGGGTGGGAGGGGAGAAGGAAGGAAAAAGGGGAGGAGGAGGAGCCCGAGGGCGGGGGGATGGGAGGAGACAGCTCGAGGGTTAAGGAAAGGGAGGAGACCATTGCCTCATTATATCCACCAATTCAATTCAATTCAACTTTAATGTCATCGCACAAATACAAGTATGAGTACAACGAAATGCAGTTTTGCGTCAGTCCGTAGTAGTTGTGCATAAAGAAATTTAAAAAAAAATAGAAAGAGAGAAGATACAGAATAATCAAAAAATACAGAATAATTAAACAATGGGAACGGAGGGACCGGAGAAATCTATCGGCGGGACTCCGAGTTCAGCAATCCCATCTCTCTCCGGCTATTGATATGCATTTAAATTAATTTTAACCCCATGTTTATTGTCTGCTTCTATGATCTTCTTTGATAGTTTCTTCCTCAGTTCTGCATAGCATTCTTTATTACCCTCAGCCAACAAAAATGTTAACTTGTGTCACTTGGACTGTGCAGTACAGCTGGCTAAGGTATTCACGAGCATCTTTAACCTGTCTCTATCTCTGGCAACGGTCCCCAAGTGCCTGAAGACAGCTACCATAGTGCCGGTGCCGAAAAGGTCAAAAGTCACCAACCTGAACGACTACCATCCGTTGCCTTAACATGAAGTGCTTTGAAAGGCTGGTCCAATCTCACATCAAATCCAACATCCCTGCATCACTGGATTCACATCAATTTGCATACAGGGCAAATTGATTCACAGAGGATGCCATCTCTCTGGCTCTTCACACTGTCCTGACTCACCTGGAAAGGCAGGGCACGTACGTGAGGATGCTCTTCATAGATTATAGCTCTGCCTTCAACAGGGTAATCCCCACCAATCTCACCACCAAACTTCACCAGCTAGGCTTCAGCTTGCCGATATGCAACTGGATCCTGAATTTCCTGACGGAGTGACCGCAGGCAGTGAGACTGGGCCCGCACCTGTCCTCCACTATCACTCTGAGCACCGGCACACCACAGGGCTGTGTACTGAGCCCCATGCTCTACTCCCTCTTCACACATGACTGTGTTCCTGCATTCGACACCAACACCATCGTCAAGTTTGTAGACAACACAATGGTGATCGGGCTGATCACCAACGGTGATGAAACAAAATACAGAGCGGAGGTGCAGAACCTGGCGGACTGGTGCTCACGTAACAACTTGCCCCTAAACACCTCCAAGACCAAGGAGCTGATTATCGACTTCAGGAGGACACAAAATGGGGAATACGCCCCAATCTCTATCTATGGGGACAGTGTGGAGAGAGTGTCCAGCTTTAGGTTTCTGGGCACACACATTTCGGAGGACCTCACATGGTCCACCAACACCACTGCGCTGGTCAAGAAGGCACAGCAATGACTGTTCTTCCTATGAACATTGAAAAAGACTGGTCTGCCCCAACAGCTGCAGCCAACCTTCTACCGCTGCACCACAGAGAGCATACTAGCACATGGCATCTCTGTGTGGTATCTCAGCTGCACGGAGGCGGAGAGGAGAGCTCTTCAGCGGGTCGTCCACAGGGCGCAAAAGATTATTGGGATACAGCTACCAGCCTTGGAGGGCATCTACTACACACGATGCCACAGGAAGGCCGTCAGCATCCACAAAGACTCCTCACACCCTTGTAATAGTCTGTTCGAACTCCTACCTTCCGGCAGACATTACAAGGCCTTCTATGCCCGCAACTCCAGACTCAGGAACAGCTTCACCCCCAGAGCTATTGCTGCTCTGAACCGGCCCTGCTGAGTGTCCCCCGCCCCCATGAACTGTATTCACGCACATCGACCCAGCACAGATGTATTTACACTTTAGACTGTTTTACTGTTCTTTTAAAAATATATAAATCATGTTTCTTGGGGTATCTAAATTTTATTAGTTGTTTAAGTTATGACTATCGGGTGGAAGCTGCATACCATATCTCGTTGAACCTATGTGCAATGACAATAAAATATATTATTATTATTATTATTATTATTGATTCTTCAGTCTTTTGAATTGTGAACATCTTGCCTCAGTCATTTGTAAATAATGTTGAAAAATATCATTTCATTTCAAAGATTATTCGTAACCACTTCTCCAAAAAATATGTTTGTCTCTACAATAATGATTCTATTATAACAGAACGATGGAATTGTTGAGCAAAGAAGCCATTCAGCCAATTGAATCTATATCTGAGAATCTATATCTGAGAAGAGCAATCTTGTCTGCATCATTATTACAGATCTCAATGTTTCTATGGTACTTTATTGTCACGTACCTAGATACAGTGAAATTCTTTGCTTTGCATACAATTGAACAAAATCTTACTATACATAGATCGTCGACTGCGGGGGCATTGATTGCCCCGACTGTGAATTATTTGACTGCCCCGAGAAAAAAGTGGAAGTAGATTGAACTTTATTGCCTTCCATCACAGTGAGGAATGTGGAATCCACTGTGGTGGATGTTTATGTTTACTTTTATGTGGTTGTGTGTCTTGTTGCTTTTCACTTAGTATGGCTGTATGGTAACTCAAATTTCACTGTACCTTATTTGGTACATGTGACAATAAACTGACCTTGAAACCATACTCAATTCTGATCTCGATCTTGTGCACCTTATCAATTCTCCTCATACCTTTTGCACCAAGAAAAACAGCCAAAGCTTCTCCAGTCTGACCTTTTAAATGAAACCCCACATTCCTGGAATCATTCTGTTAAGTCTTTCTCTGCATGCTTTCTAGGAGAATTGCATTCTTCCTAATGTCAGGTGTCCAGAATTAAATATAATACTCCATTACCATGTCCCATTGATTCTAAATAAATTTGATGGGCTGTTGTTAAATTTTGACCAATCTTGTGCATGTAATGCAGAAATGTCAATCTGTCTCACTTTGTGCAACCTTCATTTATTAAACTGTAAACTATGCTCTTGTAGACAGGAGATGAGGAGGAACTTCTTTAGTCAGAGGGTAGTTAATCTGTGGAACTCATTGCCACAGCGGGCTGTGGAGGCCAAGTCAGTGGATACTTTTAAGGCAGAGATAGACACATTCTTGATTAGAACAGGCGTCAAGGGTTATGGGGAGAAGGCAGGAAAATGGGATTAGGAGGCAGAGATTGGCCCGAATTGATTTTGAGGAAGGGTCTCAACTAGGGTTGCCAACTTTCTCACTCCCAAACAAGGGACGAAAGGTCAAATAAGGGACAAATTCCCGACGGTAATTCGTTGACCGACTAGGAAGTGGCTGGGTGAATGATGAGTTGGCCCGGGTGCTGGACTGCACGCAAAGCCCAGCCGATGGGACAGCTGAGAAGTTTTGGCCTAGGCCACGCGCAAAGTCCGGCACTCCATCCAACTCATGAACTGATGATCGGCCATGAGAAGGAGGGGTAGTGGTGTCGGCGGTAAGCGAAGGTCAGACAGCTGTCCGGGCTGCCGACCGACGGGACCACGGGCGAGGCGCTGCTGCTGCACTCCATGGGCTGCACTACGTCGGGACGGCTGAGGCGGTGCCAGACGCGGCACTCCGATCCTATAGTCCCCTCGACCCGAGTAGTAGCAGCAGTCAAATACGGGACAAGGGCGGTCCCGTATGGGACAAACCAATTTAGCCCAATATACGGGATGTCCCAGCTAATACAGGAAAGTTGACAACCCTAGACTCGACCCGCAATGTCACCTATTCCTTCTCTCCAGAGACGCTGCCTGTCCCGCTGAGGCACTCCAGCTTCAACCAGAATTGAATGGCGGAGTAGACGCGATGGGCTGAATGGTCTAATTCTACTCTTAAAACTTGTGAATGTGAACTTGTGAGCATGTAGTAAGAAGCCAATGAGAGCTTAGGACATGGCTGCGTGATGTCCAATCATTATCCAGGGTCCAGCCATCCAATCACATTGAGGAGCATGAAGTAAGAAGCCAATGAGAGCCGAAGAGGCGGCTGCGTGTTGTCCAATCATTTTGCAGGGTCAAGCCGTCCAATGTGTGAAGGGCTACGTGGCAGCGCGGCTGCTTGGTGTCGGTCGCCATGGCTCCGGCGTGCGGACGTGCGTGCGTGGTGACGTATTCGCGGTGACGCCGGCTCTGCCTTGCGAGCGCCGGCGGCCACACGCATGCGCGCACCCCTCTCTCCTGCTACCGGTGGCGGTGGGTTGCGCGCAGGCGCAGTGTGGGGGCTCGCAGCTAAGATGGCGGCGGTGGGATGGTTGCGTTGTCTGGTGCTGCTTCACTTTGCCGCCTCTCTGTGCTCCGCTCTTTATTTCCACATCGGGGAGACGGAGAAAAAATGCTTCATCGAGGAGATACCCGATGAGACCATGGTCATAGGTAAAGGGAATGGGATGTGGTTGCTGGAGCTTCCGGGAATGATTCGGATTGACACGTACACTCTCCCACCCAGGTCCTTCAAGTGGCGAGGCTCGGGGCCTGGTGACTGAAGCCAGACTCGTCCTGGCCGGCCTGCCTGGCAACTGACCTAGTGAAACCTCTGCGGCTTAATAATAGTTTGCATCAAAAACATCTCCGCATTTAATTTTCTTAAATGACTTTCCATCAACGTTTTTAAAAAAAATGTGCAGGTATCGGTTATACTGGGATGTTTAAAAACTAGTTTTGTCCATTGTCATCATTCACTTGGTGCCATCCTTCACAATGGTGATAACGAGGAGCAAAACACTATAATTTTATTGTTGCTGTATAAGTTCGTTTGGAGTGACAGTTATAAATATAGTTTAAGGTTAATAAACTGATCCTTACTCTTGAGGAAAGGGGCACTGTCACTGACATTTTGTGCATGTAATTTTTGGTGTGATCAAGGTTATCATTGCTTTAAAATGATGGGCTGCTTATTTAAGTCAGAATAGACAAAGCATTTCATTTCACAGTTAGAAATCTTTCAAATTCTTCAAAAGGGCAATAGCAGTAGTTTTTAAGATAATTAGTCATTGAGGTACTTGATAACTTGGGGAAGTGGTATTGAGATTGTAATCAGATTGGCCATGTTCTTAATGTTTCAACTGGCCTTGAAGCCTTATCTAAACATTTATTTTTACAATGATTGGTTTCAAGATGTGGAATCTGATGCTGATGAATATTTACATAATGTCCCCCAACTCATCTTTGAAGCTTTTGTTTTTGCAAAGATGATGAGAAAGTGAAGGCAAACCCAAATGTTACATCAAGGTAGTGATAAGGCTGTATGTATCATTACATCTTCTCCTCCCCCCCCTTCATAAGAGGTAACGTTGAGAGGAATGTTCTTTGTGATTTGAGTTAAAAGGCTAAGTTGATGGACAATTACACCTGTCTGCAGTTTCTACCTAGAAATATTATTTGACATTTATTATAAATTTGAGCTCATTTCATCACCCTCTTTGAAAGTCTGCCTAGGATATGCTAGGCACAAGTATGCACATACACACAGCCACAGTCATAATTGCTAAATGGCCAATCTGTCAATATAATGCTAGGGGACATGCTCAATTTGAGGATGTCTTCCACCACAGAACAAAGATATCATTTTAAAATTATGAAATTCTAACATTCCAATGATGAAGTTAAAATCATAAATAGGTGTAATGTGAAGCAGCACCAGGCAGGTTTCTGATTCAGTTATCAGTCTATGCTTTGCTGATCTCACAAGCTCTAAAGTCTGATTGCAACATTCTGATCAACATTCAGTAATCCCTTTGGAAAGGCGTGGATGTCAGCTGAAGATGGGAATTTTTGTCGTGTCCCATATAACTCATGACCACCACCCTACCGCCTCCCTCCATTGCAAAGATTTCCACTGAAAAAATATATGTGCAAAGGATGGTGCTGAAGTACTGTAGAGCCTCATTCCAAGAAACAAAAGAAATGTCTGGTGGTGGAATTTTACTGAAGACGGCAAAAATTGTACGCCATCTGTTAAATACAGGGGGTGGGTTGAGGGGAGATTAGGATCGGAAAATTTATTCATGCATTGTCAGGGACGTATGTGGTGTGGCGCATAGGCAGATATGTAGTTTCACGTTCAGTACATATATAGATTGCAGTTATCAACATACCTGAAAAAATGGGTTGAGGGTCTGGCCCTGAGTAGGACTGTAATGCAAGCTGGCGCTTTCAAAAAGACGAGTGTAACTTGGGCCCTTATGAGTTTTCATGGGTACATCATTAATCTGAAAAAAGTGAGTGGAGTTGATGTTCAGTGTGAGAATGAGTTCAGCAAGGAGAATGAATTAGATGGGAGAGAAACTGGTTGTGTTTCTATCTGGGGAAGGTGAAGGGCCTTCAGTGGGATGGAGGTGTAGAGAGATGGGGCTGGAAAAATTGGAAACAGTCATTGGAGGAAATCTGGGATGTCATCTTTATAAGTGGGAAGGGACTGGAGAGAGAATGGATAGGAAAGAACTGCAGATAGTGGTAAATTGAAGGTAGACGCAAATTGGAACTGCAGAGTCTGAAGAAGGGTCTCGACTTGAAACATCACCCATTACTTCTCTCCAGAGATGCTGCCTGTCCCGTTGAGTTACTCCAGGATTTTGTGTTTACCGGAGAGAGAATGAAGTCGGATTAGGAAGCAGCAATTAGGCAGGGCTATTGTGGGCTGAGACAAGGGTACCAGTGTGGTCTCACTTGTGGATCTTGAGGATGGAAGATGTGGACTGCATTGATCCTGACAAAGATAAAATATTACGTTTCTTTCCACAGTTATTGTCTGGCCTGCTGTAGGCCACATTTTCTGTTTTATCATAATAGAATGACTATTAACAGTTAAAAACTGAAGATTTGCATTTTGGCTCTGTTTTCTATTCATTTGAACTTAATTATGCTTTAGTTTCCACCCCCACCCATGCTGTAAGGTTAAAATTTGATGCTGTCGTTCTTAACCAGCTCCTTGCACTAAGTTGAGTAGTTTGTCAGAAGGTGGGTCAGTTTGCAATGTACAGTCTTGGACCATTCCTGATGCCTGTGGAATATTTGGTGATTAATGGTCAGTTTTTTTATTGAATTTCTAGGTAATTACAAAACACTGATGTATGACAAACAGAGGGAACAGTATTTACCTTCGCCTCCAGGGCTAGGAATGTTTGTGGAAGTGAAAGATCCTGATGAAAAGGTACAGTATAGTCCAAATTGAAGCTAAATCCATCTGAGAATCTCTTTCCAACTTATTCAGCCTTCCAAGTGAATTTTAAATTAAAAAATCAGGTTAACACTAGTCTTTTCCTTTCAATTTAGTCTTAATCCAGTATGAAACATTTACTATTTTGCAGAGATTTCCATTTGTGTCATGTGCGGTAAACTGTTTATTTGGTAAAGGAAAGCGTAAAAAAAATCTGCAAATCATAGAATTTAAGAAACTTGCTTTGTGAAAGGAGTTCCATGTTGGCCAGAGCAGGATTCCTATTCAGTGAATCCCATTTTTCAACTTGATCTTTAACAGTGTTTGTACGTTTTTAAAAAGAGTGTTTCTGCCTCTGTCACCATTTCAGACAGCGGGTTTTAGACCTGTGACCACACGGTTTTAAAAAACCTCAACTTCCTACAAATTCTATCAATCAACATTACTAGTTTCCTGCACACCCTAATTCGGTAGAATGTCTCATTATTGTGTACTTCTCACTTAAATCTCCCATTATGGAGAAAATAAAACAACCCCATTTCTCTACAAAACGAAGATTTTCAAGTCATTACAAAATCGTTGCAAGTCTCATGTACAAAGGTGCACTTGGTGCTTGAGCTGCAGGTTGTCTCTTGTTGTACGATCTATTAACATGATCTTGCATTCTATGGCTGATTAAGAACAAACACCCCCTATGTTGCCTTAGCTGCTTCATTTGCATTCAAGATCTCCGTTCTCTAGGTTCTCTCCAAAATCCAAGGATTTTTTTTAGATTGCAAGTTATATATTTGTGTCTACCTATATATTTATCACTGCCGCTGGTTCCTCTGACATCCTCTGGTGTAGACAAAATGTCAGACTGATGTCAGTGGAGTGGGTGGTAAATTTAAAGTAGCCCTTACTTTCTCTCTCTCTCTCCCCATCCCCTCCCCCTTGGATTTTTTCCCAATAGTTTTCCCAATGACTTTCCCAGGCCTCTGGTCTAATAATTTTGGTAACATTATCTATGTAGAATGTTCAATTTTCCCAGTATCAGGCTAGGTGCAAATTTGTGCAAATTAATATTTTAGTGCATTATTTTAATTGGTAGTTTATGGGTTTCTGAAGCTGCAGGGGTTGATCAGCCTAGCTTATTAATAAAATGATGTTGACATTATTTTGTATAACAGGTTGCTTGCTTCTAGTATTCAAATAATTTTGCAGTCTTTATTCAGCTAGTATTTTATCACCTGATCAAGGTTTAAAAATGGAAATAAAATCAAATACTAACAGTGTATATCTCTCATCATATATAGGTTATTCTCTCACGACAATATGCTGCTGAGGGAAGATTCACATTCACCTCTCATATTCCAGGAGAACATCAGATCTGCCTGCATTCTAATTCCACCAAACTCTCCCTCTTTGCATCAGGAGTGCTGGTAAGGAAAGAACGTAATAAGAATGCCACATTCATACGATGAAGAGAACAATAAAATCAGTAATAATACATTTATTGCCATATAGCACAGGTCAGTGCTAATGTTCATGCTGCCCATATCATCCTAACCCTGCCTCGTGGATCAATATGTATATCATTCTATTTTTTAACCTATTTATCCAGCATTATTTTCATGTATTTATAATTTGGTCATCAACTCTTCTGGTGGCATATTTCATATTCCTACAACTATTCAGGGAGAGTATTTCTCCAGAATTTTGTGGTGGTTATTTTTATTTTAAGGATTTTTGATTTTGTGCTCTCCAGAGCATGGAAAAGGCAAATGTGTATATCTGGTTTTGTGAATCCTAATGGGTGTTCTCATAAACTATAGATAATGAAGTACTTAAATCTTTTGCTATTCTTTATCCTAAAGAATTCAGCCAGAATTTCAAAACTTCTGTGGCATAGTTTCTCATTTTGATTTTACATGGATAAAGAGTATTTGTTGCAAGTTGAAACTGTTTATGGTCCTATTCTTAAGTTATTTAATATCTTTTCACATCTATTAGTGTTATTTGGCAAATATAACTGCATATTACTTGAGCATGCTCTCAGCAAGTCCCATGTGTTTAACATTTGAAAGGCAGACTGTTGCTGCTTCTCCCCACCAACATTAAACAGTTAATATGAGGTATAATACTAGGGTGTCTACCTTTCAAATAAAGTAACCATTATGTTCCTTGAACTTAGTTTGGGAGAATTTTAATTTGTGCTATGTCATTAGATACAGAGAGACAGAATTGCTTCAGATCTGTTTTCTACAAAATTATAAAAACACAAATTTTGACTTCGATTGCCAGAAAGCAAACACTTTAAAGTGATGTTGGCTCAGCTCTACACTTAATATGAGGCAAAGATGGATGATTAAATATATTTAAAGTTCCATCTGAGTTATTTCCCAGAATGGGTTTTGCATATTTTTTTTATGGGAACTGACTTGTGGATGAAATGAAGATATGTGGAGAGGCAAGTAGCATAGAGGAAGCAGGGAGTCTGCAGAAACTTGCACAGGTTGGGAGCGTGGGCAAAGAAGTGGCAGTTAGAATACAGCGTAGGAAAGTGCGCTCATGCACTTTTGAAGTAGGAATAAAGGTGTAGCCCGTTTTCTAAATGGAGAGAGAATTCAGAAATTGGAGGTGCAAAGGGACTTGGGAGTGCTGTTGTAGTATCCCCAAATGGTTAATTTGCAGATTGAATCAGTGTTAGCATTCATTTGGAGAGCATTAGAATATAAAAGCAGTGATGCAATACTGAGGTTTAACACAGTGCTGGTCAGACCCCATATGAAATATTGTGAGCTGTTTTGAACAGCCCCGTATCTGAGGAGAGATGTGCTGCCGTTGGAGAGGTTCCAGAGGTGGTTTACAAGAATGATCTTGGGGATGATTAGGTTAACGTATGATGACCATTTGACAACTAGGCTTGTACTATCCTAGAGTTTAAAGGATGAGGGAATCTCATTGAAACTTACTGAACAATGAAAGGCCAGGATTGAAAGGACGTGGAGGATGTTTCCACCAGTGAGAGAGTCTAGGACCAGAGGGCACAGCCTCAGAATAATAGAATGTACCTTTTAGAAAAGAGATGAGAAATGTCTTTAGCCAGAGAGTGATGATTCTGTAACTCATTGCTACACTGCTGTGCAGCCGTCTTTGGGTATTTTCAAAGTGGTGATTGACAGGTTCTTGATTAGTGAGGGTGTCAAAGGTTACAGGAAGAAGGCAGGAGAATGGAGTTAAGATGGAAAGATATATCAGCCACGATTGAATGGTGGAGTTGGCGTGATAGTAGTAATTCTGCTCCTTTGACTTATGTACTTATGAAAGTTTTGTATGGCACGTTTTCAATTCCAAATTGGTACGCTGCATGGTAGGCTGCTCTGGAAGGTTAGATCCAAGACATGGGATCCAAGGAAAGATAGCTGAATAGATAGAAAATTGGCTTTAAGGAAGGAAGCAGAGTGTGAAGGAAGCTTCTAGGACTGGAAGCCTGTGACTAGTGGTGTGCTTCTGGGTTTGTTGCTGGGCCCGTTATTGTTTGTCATCTATATCAATGATTTGGATGAGAACACACACGGCAAGATTAGCAAGTTTGCAGATGATACAAAAGTGGGTGGTTTTGCAGATATTGAAGATGGTTGTGAAAAATTACAGCAGGATCTTGATCGATTGGCCAGGTGGGCTGAGGAATGGTTGATGGAATTTAATACAGAGAAATGTGAGGTGTTGCATTTTGGGAATTCTAATACGGGTGGACCTACACAGTGAATGATTGGGCTCTGGGGAGTGTTGTAGAGCAGAGGGATCTAGGAGTGCAGGTGCATGGTTCCTTGAAGGTGGAGTTGCAGGTAGATAAGGTGGTCAAAAAGGTGTTTGGCTCATTGGCCTTCATAAATCAGTGTATTGAAGTATAAACATTGGGAGGTCATGTTGCAGTTGTATAAGATGTTAGTGAGGTTGCATTTAGAGTATTGTGGGATGACTCAAAATGCTGGAGTAACTCAGGACAGCATTTCTGGAGAAAAGGAATGTGTGACGTTTCGGGTCGAGACCCTTCAGACTGATGTCAGGGGAGTGGGTGGGACAGAGATAGAATGTAGTCGGAGACAGTTATGCCCCTGTCCCACTTCGGAAACCTGAACGGAAACCTCTGGAGACTTTGCGCCCCACCCAAGGTTTCTGTGCGGTTCCCGGAAGCTCCCGGAGGTTTTTGTCAGTCTCCCTACCTGCTTCCACTACCTGTAACCTCCGGGAACCGCACGGAAACCTTGGGTGGGGCGCAAAGTCTCCAGAGGTTTCCGTTCAGATTTCCTAAGTGGGGCAGGGGCAAAAGACTGGTGGGAGAACTGGCTGAGCAGTCGGAGAGCATGTTGCTGACCTCTCATCAGAGAGAGGAGAAGAACTTCTTCAGAGTAGACATACCTTGAGGAGATTTTGCAGTGGAGCAGACAAAATGTGTGGGAAAGAACTGCAGATGCTGGTTGAAACCGAAGGTAGACAGAAAATGCTGGAGTAACTCAGCGGGACAGACAGCATCTCTGGAGAGAAGGAATGGGTGACGTTTTGGATCAAGACCCTTCAAACTGATGTCAAGGAAGTGGGTGGGACAGAGATAGAATGTGTAGGAGGCAGTAAGACTGGTGGGAGAACTTTAGAGTATTGTGTTCAGTTCTGGGCACCATGTTATAGGAAAGCTGGAAAGGATACAGAGAAGATTTACAAGGATGTTGCCATGGCTAGAGAGTCTGAGCTATAGGGAGAGGTTGAGTATGCTGGGACTCTATTTCTTGGAGTGCAGGAGGATGAGGGGTGATCTTATTGAGGTGTATGAAATCATGAGAGGAATAGATTGGGTAGATGCACAGAGTAGGTGAATTGAGGACATGGGTTTAAGGTGAAGGGGAAAAGATTTAATCAGAATCTGAGGGAGTGACTTTTTTCACTTTTGGCTGTATAGAACCAACTTGCCAGAGGAGGTAGTTGAGGCAGGGACTGACCCAACATTTAAGAAACCGTTGGATAGGTACGTGGATAGGACAGGTTTGGAGGGATATGGAACAAAAACACAGGCAGGTGGGACTAGTGTAGCTGGGACATGTTGGCCGGTGTGGGCAAGTTGGGTCGAATGGCCTGTTTCCACACTATGACTTTGACTCCAAAGTATTATTTGGCAGAAGTTTAAAGTGGTGTTCTATACTTTGTCTCTGTACTGTAGTGGTCTTTTATAGCATCATAGGTTTGTATGGTACAAAAGCATTTGGGCTGTCTCTTTTTAAAAACAATCTTGCTCTTTTCCTCCATTTTTTAATCCCAGATGTCTTTTTTCAAAACACTTCTAAGAGCTCCTGTTTAAAGGTATCCACCTAATCACCGATTGCATTCCAGATTCTAATTATTTGAATGCGAGCTGGATCGACCGTCAGCGCGCACAGCACACACACACAGCCACACACACACATCGACACACACACACACACACACACACACACACACACACACACACACACACACACACACACACACTCACAGGCACACTCACACACACTGCAAAGCGGGGGGCCAGGGAAAGCGGGGGAGCGCTGTCTGAAATTCACACCCGCGATGAACAGGAAGGTAAAAGTCGGCTGGCACAGTGTACGGTAAGTCCTTTAGAGAGAGGGGAGAGAAGGAGTGGAGACTTTTAAGAAGCCAGACAAGTTTTAATAAAGTTTAGCGGGCATTTAACATTACCTGTCGGTTTTCCTTGGTTCTGAAAACTCCAATGAGCCAATTAAAATGCCCGGTCAGCAAAGGAGATTGCCTACGGTTACTGCGACTGCCTATAACTACATGGTGACCCCACTACCACTGCACTACGAGTTCAAAAGAACCAAGCATGCTGAACATTTTTCCTCGACCAAATTGAGGCCTCGAGTAAGCGGGGACTTCTCTCGAGCATGAAGGAGAGTTACAGTCCTCCTAGGACCACTTGTCGACCATGCTGCGAGTTTGTTGTGAGTGCGAACTCTTCTAAACTCGCAAATGAGGTCGCCATAGTGGGACAGGCCCTTAAATCTCACCTCCCCTATTCCAATTCCCCTGTATCCACCATACCATTCAATTAAAAAGAGCAGTGACCTTAGTCATGGGTATCTGAATTTGTTTTATTAAATATTCTCCTGTATGATAATACCATGCCTTAAAAACTATGCCTTAAATGTCTAATAATCTGATGTTGGCCCTATCAGTCTCTGCTCTTTACTCAAATAAAGCAGGATTCTATTAATCTGTTGATAGACCAATGAATTGTTGGAATTGTTCTAGATTCCCTTACAGTGGAGGGATGTAAAAGACGAAAGATTATGGAGCTCTGATAATACAATTTAACTACGATTCTAGTTATCATTTTTCTCTCCCATCTGTGCATTACATTCTAATAGCCATTTGCAGCATCTTATGGCTTCAGAATTAGCAAACGGAATCACAAAAATATCACCCTATTACACAATTATAAAATGCTTCTGCAATATGTATACATTTATATGTACACATTTCACTCTGAAGAAGATTCTCTGGAGTTTAATGATTCTTTTAGTACTAATCCTTTCAGACAGAGTAGATCCCAGATGTGCAATGCTGATGAGCCACTCAGTAATTGCGTAGATTATGCTTGACTAACAATTTGTTTTTCTGTTACAGCGGGTACACTTGGACATCCAGGTTGGTGAACATGCAAATGATTATGTGGAGATTGCAGCCAAGGACAAGCTCTCTGAGCTTCAGCTTCGAGTGAGGCAACTGATTGAACAAGTGGAGCAAATACAGAAAGAGCAGAACTACCAGCGAGTAAGTTGGCAGGCATTGGGGGTGGAGGCAGGCAGCTGCAATATGCAAGCATTATAAAGATAGCTGTGGATTTGGGAAAGCGAGGGTGAGGAAGGTGTAAATGGAGCTGATACAGTTATTGAGGAGGTATGAGGGGACCAGGAAAATTTGTGTGACGGGAAAAAATGGGAAAGAATCCTATCATAGGTGTTAACAAGACATTGATTAATAATTATCACGAGTAAGAAGAATGAGGGGGCATAATCAGTGAGGGGAAAATTCTTGGGATGGAAGTGATTAAGACATAAGCGCTGGCATAAAGACAGCAATGAAAATAGAAAGTGAGGGCAGGAGTGGTGTGAGCTCGAAGAGTGAGAAAATAAAGTTGGACGTGATCAGTGTGCAGAAAGAGAAACTGAATGTGGATATGTAGCAACAATAAAATTTGAAAAGATAGGCACAAAATGCTGGAGTAACCAAATGGCACAGGCATCAATCATCTCTGAAGAAATTGGATAGGTGACGTTTCAGATTGGGGTCTTTCTTCAGACCAAAACATCACGTATCCGTTTTCTCCAGTGATGATGCCTGACCCGCAGTCACTCCAGCATTTTGTGTCTATCTTGGTATAAACCAGAAACTACAATTCCTTTTTATTAAAATTTGAAAAGTCCTTTTACTCTGCTTCAGGGAATTGAGTAACGGTCACTCGGCTTGTATTTGATCCACACCACGTTCTTGCTAAGTAACAGCAACAAAGCTGTTTGTAAAGTCAGAGAATTCTTCATTGTTGAATTTCCTCAGGCAATAATGTAGCAAATTTGACTTTAATGCTGTGTCTATTGATTCATTGGAGGTTCTTGTGGCCTATGGCATGTCGCATCAGGCGTGTGCAATATCTGCAGCTAATTCTTAGTGGGAAATATTTTGGAGGATGTAATGCCCTTCTACCTGTGGAGGAATATTACTGCTGAATAAATAGAAGCTGTAGTGCTTTAAGGGAGGGGCTGATGGATGAATGTTCCCAATGGGGAATGAGACCAGGATAAGCTGGTGGTGCACAGCTATTTTATTTTTGCATGGAGGGGGGTGGGGTGGGTCACTGGAATCCTGCAACTTCATGTGTTCTGAAGGAAAAATTAAAGTATGTTGTCCTCTAGTATGTAGCCTGGAGGAGGGGACCGTACTAATGCAGCTATGGGCAGCGATCTCAGGTGTGCCATGGTGCAGCAACAGTCTCAAATGTTCTTGAGGCAACTGCTGAGAATCTGACCTCCACAGGCAAAGGATAGGGCATATGTGAGTGAGGCTGTATTTGAGGTTGTAACAGCTCTGGGTTCTCAGGATGGAGGGGAACAATTTGAAATACAAATAGTATGGATTCAGGAAATCGATGTTCTGCCAGTAAGAAATAATATTTTTTTGGATCAATAGTTTGAAGAAAAAAAACAGGACTTAAATTTTACTTGGGCTGCTTTCAGTGCCATTTGAGGGAGGCCTTCGTGAAAAATGAAATTACCAAGATTTAAATTTCCTAGTGGGCTCCAAGTCACCCTGAAATGTGTGCAAAACTGATTTACTCCATGGTAAAACAATTTACATTGGTACCAATAAAACTCTTACTGCCATGCTGAATGATGCGGGTAATTACCAAACAGTTGGACAGGATGGCTGGAAATGAACCAAAGAACTATTGATTAACTGTAGCTCTGCAAGTATAATGCATTGTCCATGCAACGGTTTAATGTAGGGACGGTGCACATGGTATGAGGATAATCAGAATGAATGAAGTGACAATTGAATGCTGTGCCTTTGATGGTGATAAACATTTTCAGAAATGGGATTAAGTTGCAGTTCTCCCTTTGCTGGGTGTACCTTGCACACACCACTGAGTGTTAAAGTGAAAGCTAAGATTATTACAGTCATATTGAACTGCATAGGCCAAGTCAGTGAACCATCTCTGGCCCCTCTGCCATCACAGAAGGCAGTTTTTTGCCAATGTACTTTATGATAGCAAAAGATGGCCAAGAATGCTAGATGTGGCAAAGAATAAAGGACCAAACATTCCTGCTGTAATACTGAGCGCATGCCTTCCAGATCTAGCTATGTATGTAGCCAACAATTCATAAGTTTAGCTAGCAACCTGAAAGATATCCTGTGAATAAAGAAAAGGGGTCCACATCCAACCTGCTTAACTACCAGTTGGTCTATTTTTAATTCATTAGCAGAGTGCTGGAATGTGTCATCGATCTCCATTGGTTACCCTCCAGTACCAATGTTTTAACAACATAGTGAAACGTGTATAAATTTGTATGTGTATTTGTAGGTTGATTCTTAATATTCTTTGATATCCATGGAAGTTATTGAATGACCTGTTTAGTGGTGACTATTATTAGAAAAGCTGAAGATGTGCTTTGAGATCTCCTATGACAGGCAATGTGAATGGCTACAAAATGGCTGCATTTGATAATATGATGAGGCCTACAAGATATGGCCTGCAGCTCACTGGATTCTATTTCCTAAAATTATTTTTCTTGTTTCAGTATCGTGAGGAACGATTCCGGGGGACCAGTGAAAGCACCAATCAACGGGTATTATGGTGGTCAATCGTGCAAACACTGATACTTATTCTAACTGGCATCTGGCAGATGAGACACTTGAAAAGCTTCTTTGAGGCCAAGAAACTGGTGTAGGGCCTGAATGCAATGATCTGTTCTTGATTTGATTTAATACAGTACAAGGCTGATTGGGCAAAAGCACATTTTGTGTCACAAGTCATGGCTCATTGGATTTTGCCAAATACCACCCTCTTGTCCCCTCTAACCTCTGACATGCAGTGCCTCCAAATGGAACTTGGCAAGGAGCAACTGTTTTTTTTGCCATTTTGGGTTTTTGAAATAAGTCTTTGCTGTTTAAAAGGCAGCTGTGTCCAAGCCAGCAACAAATGGTTGGAGTTAACTCTGTTATGCTGCCTCTGGACTTCTAGTATCTTGTCAAGCCACTGTAAATGTTTCATTTTTTCAAAGCTTTGTTAATTGTTGACTAATTTTAATGTTTTTGAAATTTTTAAGCATTTGCAATGTCCTGTGAACATCCCCTTGAGACTTGCATAATGCATCTTTTCTGAAACGTTTCACTTTAGCTATGATTTATTGTGCAACACACGAGCCTCGCTATAACCAAATGTGACCATGGAGATGGGGGTAGACTTGTGAGATCTTATCGACTGTCTGGGCAACTAAACAAGAATTGGATTATTTATAACTTTCTGAGTGGAATTGAATTTGTCTAACTTGAGGGGACATAGCTGATGAATTAAGGCTCTGGTTAGCTACTGTGCACAAATATATTTTATTGTACTGTCTACTCTGTAATTGGGAAACCTTGCTTTCATGTGAAAATTGAGGAACAATGTAGGAACCACCATGTCGTTACTATGACGGATGTTCTATTCAAACCCATGTTTGAAAGGAGCGAAGTTACATTTATTGCACTGCAATAATATCAGCAGCTGTAAATATCTGTAACAAGGTTTTGGTGGTGATCAAGAATCCAATGGCACCCAGGCAGGAATAGAAGCTATAGGTATTCCTCTGGCAAGTTAACTTTTCTGGCGGCCCAATTAACAGAACATGCAAAATGTGCTGTTGACACAAAGTTTGGATTTAGTTTTAATAGATTAATGGAGAGTGGGTAGACATTTCATTGGATTTCTGGGTTTAATTGATGGATTTCTCCCTTTTTTCAGTGAAATTAATGTAGTGTTGCAACTTTTGCTGTTGCAAATGAAGGGTGGGGTGTTTTCACTGGATGGTAAGCAGACTAATCTCCCCTCCCCCTGGGTTGCATTCATTAGGGTTTCCAGTTTGAGAATCTGTTGGGCAGCATATTAGGTAGTGAATCACTTGGGTCCGATTAATCCAGTGGAAGTAAGGTTTTCCCTGTGGTGTAGGAAATGTTAAGCTATCTGAGCTGCTTTGCACCCCTCATTACAACTGGCATAAATGCATTTGCTTATTGTTTGTAATAATCCAGCTTGATCATTTACATGGATAGCCAAGTGTTGTGATTAACACTTGTTGGTGACTTGGTGGTCTGTTGGTGGATTATTCAAGAGAAAGCACCAGAAATGTGGTGCTCCAAATTTAAACTGTTCCAAAAACCGAGGTAATGGTTGCAGTTGAGGAGTAGTCTTCCTTGGATTGTTGGCCTGAAATCCCGCTGTTTCCAAAACCTATGCCATGATTGATCTATTATAAATCATGCTTGTTTCATAATTTTTGAATCCTAGTTTGAATCAATCCTACAATCCTCAACCCCAACCCTCAATTATAGGTTGATACATTAAATGTTCATAAATGAATGTTGTTTCTCCTTTTAAATAATTAATTTTTCACTAATTTCTCCCAAAGCTACTTTCCTGGCTTGGGAATCTTGGAAGCATACATTTATTACTAAATCCATGTGTATTAATCCAATTGACTGTGACAGTCTTGACCCTGACCGTGGTCTTCAACTTCAACCCTCATGGGGAATGAATGACCAAGGCTGTGATGACTTCAGTGCTTCAATGTTACAAGCATTCTAGGGACGTACACCAAACTGAGCTTATTTCAGGAGAGCTTGTAGAAAATGGGGAAATAATTGAAGAAAAAGGTTCATCCTAGAGATGTGGCTATCTGAAACAGTAAGGGAGACATTAATAGGTTTATCCAAATGTTGGACTAAAAAGTGTGATTAAGGGTTCAAGAATTTTACACTGGTTTTGCTGGGAAAATGCTATTGCATTGCTACTGACATGTTCTTTCATCAATTACACCAGTGAAGGATTCTTGTTACAGGGACACTATTTCAGTGTTTTGGAAGAGTGAAGGGTAGATGGTTGAAGCCATTATTTGTGTCTTCTATATTTAGTTGGTTATAAGTAGCAACATTTGATTAAGAACAGATCTGAGTGCAGAACTTTCAAGTAGAGTTGAACAAAGCTTAATTTATTAAATCAAAGAAAAGGTTTTATGATGAACCTTGGCAAGTTTGGCTTGAATGCAAGATCTTTTTGTTGCACGGAGCCAGTTTCTTACAAGGCGTTGAAATACTGCCCTGAATGTAATGATCTGCTCATTCCCTTTGTTTTCCATTTTATGTCTCTACACCTCGATCTTAATTTGGAACTAAACATTTTGTTTAGAGGTTTTCCTTGCTTAAAGAGATTCCCTATGTTGCGGTGAATGGTTTGTAGTTATGTTGACTGTGGATCATTTTTCAATGTTCTCATTTTTGAAATAAACTATTTCTATCTTTGTTTTTAAATTTCTCATTATTCCTCTCACACTTGTTACTCAGCACATTTACCATTTTGAACTATTGCTGGATTGTTGTTAATTGTGACAGCGTGCCAGTAGCACTGTTGAATTGAGTTCTGGTATGCACAGAATAGTGTAAAGCAGACCGAACAGAATAATGTTGCTGCAGGGCCACACAAAGCATTTCATATTGATGAAACACCAGTGGTAGGGAGCTAAGGTGTGGTTTTTTTTTAAGATAAGCTTTGAAAACTAGTAGAGACAGAATGCTGGCGTAACTCAGCAGGTCGGGCAGCAACCCGTTTCGGGTTGGGACTATTCTTCAGGCCCTTCGTCAGTCATCCCTGCTTAGAACTTGCACATCTTACGGGTAGTCTTACTGCAACGCTGGGAAGTGGAAGAAGCTTTTCTTAAATGTGGGGTACAAAGAAAGTTTATTTAGATAATGGGGTAGTATTAGCAAAAGGGATTTATCCCGTTATCAGGCTGCACCTCAGTTCAGTATTTTAGTACATGGGAATAATGAAAGGTCAAATGCTTTAAACACCTAATGACATTCTGTAGAAGTGTTCAAGAAGGAACTGCAGACGCTGGAAAATCGAAGGTACACAAAAATGTTGGAGAAACTCAGCGGGTGCAGCAGCATCTATGGAGCGAAGGAAATGGGTAACGTTGCGGGCCGAAACCCTTCTTCAGACTGAAGAAGGGTTTCGGCCCGAAACGTTACCTATTTCCTTCGCTCCATAGATGCTGCTGCACCCGCTGAGTTTCTCCAGCATTTTTGTGTACCTTTGTGTAGAAGTGGTTCTGTTTGACACTGATCAGATACAAATGAACTAATTTTTTAGAGTGTTTTGGTGCCATTAAGTTGCAACATTGGCCTGGGTGAGGATAATGAACATTGGCCCCTGCCAGATCAAATTCACGGAGGAAGCAAAATATTATGGAATTGCCTTGACATGCTGAAGTAAATAGTCTGCACTTTAGCTTTGCCAATGAAGATCAGCTCCTTGGTTGAAGTATGGGGAGACCTTTAGCACTTGTATCCATGAAACTAGTGATTGATATCTATGAATTATTCAGAAGTTCTTAATGTATTGAAATTCTTAATGTACTGAAATTAAAATCCACCTACATTTAGATAAACACGATGCAGATAAGGAATACTATAGAATGTGAGGAGAATATTTAATTTGTATATCTAGATTTGACATGCAGCTACAGCTTACTGCTCTCTGCTTTTACATGACCAGAATTTAAATCCTGTGGGACGCTGCAGCTAATTTTTTCCCAAAATGCAATAAGATGGCTTTTGTAAGAATCACTTTTAAATGGAATTTATTTTTCACTTACACATGTTTAATAAAAAGAGTTTACACATCCATGACCCATTGTGCTCTTTGCTTTTGAGAAATTCAGCCTGAGCATTGACCAGGGCTTGGCTGGAATCCTTGAGTTCACCAAGCTGGATGCCATTAGGAAACAATTGTGAACTTGTGGGTCATTTTTCTTTTAACCGAAATGCCAGCAAGGTATTTTTGCTTATTGCTGTTTAGGAATCTATTTAAAGCCTAATTCAGAAACAAAGTATTAAAAAATAAAAATGTGAATCTTGAACCATTGATGAATACTTGATCTTAAATTAGCCTTCGAATATCACTGCAGGGCTTGGAATGCTCAATCATTCTGAGTTTGAAAATGGAAGTGTACATTGTTTCTGTGTAGACTGGCCATGATGGATCTTAAAGATATCATTAAAGATGGCAGTGATGTGCTTTAAACTGTTAGCATTGTGTGCGTGGATTGCTGGTCGTGCAGACTTGGTGGACCGACGGGTCTGTTTCTGCTCTGTATCTCTAAACTAAACTAAATTTGACTATTCAAATATATCCCCATTTGTGGGGTGGTTTGAATAAGGTGTGCTATTCATGGCTCAACAATAGGTGATTAAGGAAGTGGTGATGCCCGAGTACATTCTGCTGAAGATTTAATTTAATTAGAATTTGATGTCAACAAATTTATAGATGGATACAATTTGTAAATAAGACTCCAGGGACTAATGCAGATCAGTATGATTTGCAGGTTTGCAAATGAGATGTTTGATTACTTTCTGCTGTGCAAGTCCTTCAGAAGTACAGCTTCAGAATATTAACTTGATTTTGATGTATGCAAGTTTGAGAAGTTGAAGGAAAACACAGATCAATTGATGAACTGAACCAGGACTAATGATTGGGTATGGCAATCTTATGTTAGTACCAAAATGCCGACACCAGTCATCCAGCATATCTGCATAGCAGTGTGATCCATGACTACAATGATGATGATGATGTTATTGCAATATAAACAATTAAACTTTAGCAATGCTCAATTATAATCAAAGGAGTACTGTACAAATAATAACATGGAAAGTCACAGCAAACAAACCATTTTGGATGATCACCTAATCCAGTGTTTTGTATGTTGCAAGATCAGCAGCCCTTTCAGGTGAAAGAATGCAACTCTTCCCACCTTATATATTGCATTTGGTGCTCATGATGTGGCCTCCTTTACATCAGCAAAAGGTCAGTGTGGAAATAGGAAGGGAGTTAAAGGGATCAGCAACCAGGAGATCCAGTAGACCTTCCAGACTGAATACAAGTTAAGCTGAACACTTGCGCTCAGTCCGCCAAGGCCCACTGGATTTCCCGGTTGCTTACCATTTTAACTCTCCATCCCATTTCCATGCTGATCTTTCTGTTCTGTGCCTCCTCTGTTGCCAAACTTGAGGCACAGCACCTCATATTTTACTTGGGTTGCTTACACCCTCGCAGTATGAACGATGTGTTCTCTACTTTTAGGTAACTTCTACATACATCTACTAAAAGTCAGTTAACCATTTCCACAATTCACATGACGTATCCCTCTTGGGATCACACCATCTCTAGCCAACAATTGGCTTATCAGGGAACCACCCTGCCTAAAGTCATCTGTTGCCGACCCCGATTTGTCCTGGTTCTTTCTTGCATCCAGTGTGGTCGTCTTCCCCCCCCCCCATCAGCCTGAAGAGAAGGGTCCTGGCCCAGAACGTCACCCATGCATATTCTCCAGAGATGCTGCATAACCTGCTCAGTTATTCTAGCAATTTACATCTATCTTCAGTATAGATCAGCATCTGCAGTTTCTTTCAATTACAACCTACAAACCCACACGTCTGGGATGTGGAAGGAAACACAAGTAGTCACATGGAGAACATGCAAACTCCAAACAGACAGCACTTGAGGATAGGATCGAACCCAGGTCTCTGGCACTGTTAGGCAACAACTCTACAAGCTGCGTCACTGTGCCACTACTTCACCGAGAAATTATTCCTAGTTCCATCTGCTGTGGGTCAAACTGATTTTTGTTATAAATTAGCATCTAAAAGTGGATGCTTGTTCAATTTCTGGCCAAAAAATCCTTTTTTATTTAAATTAAAATCTGCCTGTATTAATGGTCACAATGCGGTGGCTCCCCGCCCGGAGCGCCATGGCAGCGGTGAGTGAGTGCGTTACTGGCATGATCCCCTTCTCAATGTTCCTGGCCTCACCGCAACTTTACCCCTGACCAGACTCCCCACACGCTGTGAAAGGAAATCTCCCCCCAATTGGTCCCTTGAACAAGTATTGTCATTCAATAAGATCACAACTGATTCAACTCCCGTTTTTCCCACCATCTCTCCACCTGCCGTCACCCTCCACCCCACACCCATTCAGTAATTCAGAATGAAAGAGATTTGGAAGGCTTGGGCAAATTGCTTTCTTTATTTTTTTTTTTTAGCATGAGAAATTCTATGTCCCACCAACCTACTTTCAAAATTGAGCAACTCAATATGGGGGTGCGTTTTCATTGCCGGGAAATACGGTACTTTATTAAGAGGTTTGACATTTGAAGACTTTATAAAAGTCGACTGACAGCTTACGAAGAGAACAATCTGCGCATGCGCGATTTAAGATTTTTTTAAAGCCGACTGACTGCCTACCCTGAGTAATTACTCACGGCACGTGCCTGCAGGGGAGGTATCCAGTGATGCTGCCTCACCGACTGTTACTCCAGCATTTTGTGTCTACCTTCGATTTAAACCAGCATCTGCTGTTCTTTCTTCCACATGAACTAAATCATAATTTGATTAACAAATTTATTCAAACTTTTCCAACAGCTGCTGTTAGTCCTAAAAGCTGAGTCGAGCAATGTGTACGTATACTAGGAAAGGTGACTCTTGATACTGATAGTCACTGTTTTAGCTCACACTAAGCAGTCATTGTACAGGATACTGGGTGGTTAAGAATTGACTGTCTTTAATAAAAATGGAAAATTAGCACCAAAGTCAAAGTTACTTTTATTCGTCACCAGAAAGGCAAACAGTTGAAACTGATTGCATGGCTTCCCAGTGCTGGAAACTTGGTATCTCATTCGACTCATACTCGCAGCATGGTTTACAAAGGTTGTAGGAGCTCTTCGTAACTCTCCTTCATGCTTGAGAGTGGTCTCCGCGTACTCGAGGCCTCAGCTAGGTCGCGGTGTTTTTTTCAATATGTTAAAAAATGCCCGCGAGTAAAAAAAGGTTGCCATGAAAAAAATGGATACTTTTTTACTCGTAGGTTTAGTCGTAGTAGGTCGGCACGTTAGTCGTAGGCAATCGAGGGTAGTTGAAGGTAGTCGTAGATAGTCTTCATCATAGCCGAAGGGAGGTCGAAGGAGGTCATCTTCACTCTCCACTATTCGGTGTCCAATTTTCCCGAAGCTAGTCGTAGCTAGTCTTCAACATAGTCGAAGGAGATCTTCAACATGTCATTTTTTTTTTTTAAAAATCTTCTAAACTTGCCAATAAGGTCGCCCAAGTGGGACAGGCCCTTTACTTCTTCTCTTTGCACCACCTGCTGTATTGCTGTGTGGATAGTACACAAAGCAAGGTTTTTCACTCGTTCACAATTTTCACAATTGCAAGGGTTTCGGCCCGAAATGTTGCCTATTTCCTTCGCTCCATAGATGCTGCTGCACCCGCTGAGTTTCTCCAGCATTTTTGTGTACCTTTGATTTTCTAGCATCTGCAGTTCCTTCTTAAACACAAAGGTTTTTCACTATTTTGGTTCAAGTGACAATAATAAACCAGTACCATTTATACAAATCCAGGTGTGAAGTAATTAAGTGAGGTTGGATGAATTGGCAATTGTGCTACAGTTTGTCTTGGCAACAGCAGGCTGGAAAGGGGGATAAAATTGAACTATGATTGATTTCTGGTACGGCTTGTAGAACAAAAGGGTTTTATTGGCCATCAAGTTAAGACAATTTGTTACTTGGTGGTGATGTCTGTCGGAGTTGATTTTGCCCAACAATAAGGTACAGCCGCTGCTGAAAATGGCAATAATTGACTCTGATTACCATAAATACTTTTTTTACTGCCAAAATCACTTTGCACATGTCACAGTCTTTCGCCTAGTGCTTCTGTTGAAATCACTGGCGTACTATCCCACCAGAGATCTGGAGCAAATCTTCAATCTGCAGCCAAATGCGTGAATTTGTCCACTCGGCACTACTCCCCTTGTTCTCCAGGGAGGATCCATTCAATACATTTATATTTTCGAGTCATCAGCGATCGTGCTGCAAATGGGAATACATGTTTTAGACCAGCTTCCTGAAATAAAAACGAAAAATGCTGGAAACATTCAGCAGCATGGATTTCCAACCTGAAACATGAACTCTCTTTCCCTTTCCCACAAAAGCTCTTTGATTTGAGGCATTGGTTATGTTTCTCTTTCCAAGAAGGTCTTTAACCTCAAATATTAATTTTGTTTTGCTTTCCATAGATGCTGCCTGAACTGCTCCGTGTTTCCAGCATTTTTATTGTAGATTTCCAGCTTCTGAGATTTTCTGATTTTCATTTACACCACCTTGCACAATAATGCAGTGTTATTAGTTCCAGGCGTCCATCATTTCAATTAGCCTAGAGACAAGTTGAGAAACAGTGAAAGCTGGCTGGTGAATTCAACCTTATTTGTAGTAAAATTAACATTTTATAATCTGTGAAATTGCAAGAGTATTATGCCATGTTGACGCAAGGAACTGCAGATGCTGGTTTACAAAAAATGGCACAAAGTGCTGGAGTAATTCAGCAGGTCAGGCTGCTTCGCTGGAGAACTGTAATAGGTGATGATTCGGGTCGAGACCTTTCTTCAGATTGAAGAAATTCCCCCACCCAAATCATCACCTATTCATGGTCTCCATTATATCTTGGTATTAGTTTGTTATTGATAAGTGTACAAAGTACAGTGAAAACAGGCAGATCATACCACCTTACAAAAAGTGAATGATCTTACAAAATTCTTACGGGGTTGGACAGGCTAGATGCAGGAAGATTGTTCCCGGTGTTAGGGAAGTCCAGAACAAGGGGTCACAGTTTAAGGATAAGGGGGAAGCCTTTTAGGACCGAGATGAGAAAAACATTTTTCATAGAGAGCGGTGAAACTCTGGAATTCTCTGCCACAGAAGATGGTTGAGGCCAGTTCATTGGCTATATTTAAGAAGGAGTTAGATGTGGCCCTTGTGGCTAAAGGGATCAGGGGGTATGGAGAGAAGGCAGGTACAGGATATTGAGTTGGATGATCAGCCATGATCATATTGAATGGCAGTGCAGGTTTGAAGGGCCGAATGGCCTACTCCTGCAGCTATTTTCTATGTTTCTATGACTACATTAAATAGTGCAATAAGGGAAGGGAAGCGGGTCTGAATGTAGTGGTTACAACTACAGGAACAGGACAGATAAAAAAAAAGGGCAATGGTCACAACGAGGTGGACTGGGAGATCGAGATTTTAAAATTAAGAAAACAAATATGACACGTGACATAAATCTTTTCCTTAGTGTTGACCTTTCATGGGTAATAACTGCACAGATCTGCCAATGTCTCCTCTGTTTTGTGTCTTTATGGGTAAACTCCGCCACCTGGTGGTAACAGGTGGAATTATGCTCTCCTCTGTCTGCACACTGACCTAAGATCTCCCAAAAGTATTTTGCAGTCAGTGAAGGTCTTTTTGCAAGTGGTCACTGCTGCAACAGGGGAAACGAGAGGGCCAATTCATGTACGGCCAGTACAGCCACAATATATTGGCCGGATTTGGAGGAAAGGTGGAGGTGACTAAAAACCTTTTCACCCAGACAGTTGTGAATTTATGGAATTCCCTGCCACAGAGGGCAGTGGAGGCCAAATCACTGGATGGATTTAAGAGAGAGTTAGATAGAGCTCTAGGGGCTGGTGGAATCAAGGGATATGGGGAGAAGGCAGTCACGGGTTATTGATTGGGGACGATCAGCCATGATCACAATGATTGGCGGTGCTGGCTCGAAGGGCCGAATGGCCTCCTCCTGCACCTATTTTCTATGTTTCTATGAAGGAGAACTGACATATATTTGTGCAAAAATGTATGCCCCTCTCCCCCCCTGAACATACAGCCCTCCACTCACTCTGCAACAACCCAGACTGAGTGATCCAACCTGCCGACAAGGGAGGTGCCCTGGTAGTCTGGCACGCTGATCTCTACAAGTCTGAGGCCACACGCCAACTCTCGGACACCTCCTCCTACTTATCTTTGGACCATGACCCCACTGACGAGCACCAGGCCACTATCTCTAGCACTATCACTGACTTTATCAACTCCAACTCCCTGCCCCCCCCCAAGCCTCCAACCTCATTGTGCCCCAACATGGACCGATTTTACCTTCTCCCCAAAATCCACAAACCTGACTGTCCTGGCAGACCCATTGTTTCTGCCTGTTCGTGTCCTACCGAACTTATGTCCACACACCTCAACTCCATCCTATCCCCCCTGGTTAAATCCCTCCCTACCTATGTTCAAGACATCTCACACGCTCTTCGTCTACTCCAGGACTTCCGTTGTCTAGGCCCCCATTCCTTCATCTTCACCATGGATGTCCAGTCACTCTACACCTCCATCCCCCACCAGGAGGGTCTCGAAGCCCGTTTCTTCCTCGACCTCAGAACCAACCAATCCCCGTCTACTGATAATCTCCTTCGCCTAACGGAGCTGGTCTTACCCTTAATAACTTTTCGTTTGACTCCTCCCATTTCCTCCAAATACAAGGTGTAGCTATGGGCACGTGGATGGGCCCTAGCTATGCCTGACTGCCTCTTTGTAGGGTACGTCGAACAATCCTTGTTTGAGACGTACCAGGGCCCCATCCCCAACCTCTACCTCCGCTACATTGACAACTGCATTGGTGCCACCTCCTGCACCCACACACAACTGACTGACTTCATCTAATTCACCACTAACAAACATCCGGCACTCAAATACACCTGGACCATTTCCGCCATTTCCCTACTATTTCTTGACCTCACTATCTCCATCGCAGGTGATAGGCTACTGATCGACATACACTATAAACCCACTGACTCCCATGGCTATCTGGACTACACTTCTTCCCACTCTGCTTCCTGTAAGGACTCCATCCCCTACTCCCAATTCCTCTGTCTACGCCGCATCAGCACCCAGGATGAGGTGTTCCACACCAGGGCATCGGGGATGTCCTCATTCTTCAGGGAACAGGGGTTCCCCTCTTCTACTATAGATGAGGCTCTCACCAGGGTCTCTTCTATACCCCGTAACTCTGCTCTCACTCCCCATCCCATCACTCGTAACAAGGGCAGAGACCCCCTTTGTGCTCACCTTCCACCCAACCAGCCGTCACATACACAAATAATCCTCCGACATTTTCACAACCTCCAACGTGATCCCACCACTTGCCACATCTTCCCATCTCCTCCCCTGTCTGCTTTCTGCAGAGACCACTCCCTCTGTAACTCCCTGGTCAATTCACCCCTTCCCACCCCTTCCCATTCGAACCACCCCCTCTCCGGGCACTTTCCCTTGCAACCGCAAGAAATGCTACACTTGTCGCTTTACCTCCATTCAAGGACCCAAGCAGTCTTTCCTGCATCTGCTGCTCTAGATGTCAGCTGATCTACATCGGTGAGAACAAGCGTAGGCTTGGCGACCGCTTCGCCCCTCACCTCCGCTCGGTTCACAATAACCAAGCTGATCTCCCGGTGGCCCAGCACTTCAACTCCCCCTCCCATTCCGAATCTGACCTTTCTGTCCTGGGCCTCCTCCATGGCCAGAGTGTGGACCACCGTACATTGGAGGAGCAGCACCTCATATTTCGCTTGGGCTGTTTGCACCCCAGCGGTATGAACATTGACTTCTCTAATTTCAGGTAGTCCCTACTTTCTCCTCCCCTTCTCAGCTCTCCCTCAGCCCACTGTGTCTCCGCCTCTTCCTTTCTTCTTCCCGCCCACCACCCTCACATCAGTTTGAAGAAGGGTCTCGATCCAAAACGTTGTCTATTTCCTTCGCTCCATAGATGCTGCCTCACCCGTTGAGTTTCACCAGCATTTTTGTCTACCTTATATTTATGCACACATATTTACAAGCACACTCACATCTGAAGAATGGTCCTGACCCGAAACGTCACCTATCCATGTTCTCTGGAGATGCTGCCTGACCCGCTGAGTTACTCCTGCACTTTGTGCTTTTTTTAATAAACCATCATCGGTGATTCCTTGGATCCACAGACATACTTGCGCGGGTACACACACGCACAGAGACACTCACACATAGCTATATACACAGACACATACGCATGTACAAATACCCACACACGGACAAACATGAAATACATGGGTTACACAGAAAAGCTGGAGAAACTCAGCGGGTGCAGCAGCATCTATGGAGCGAAGGAAATAGGCAACGTTTCGGGCCGAAACCGGGCCATGAAATACATGGGCACATGCACAGATACAGATACACACACACAAGTGGATCGGCACTGACACAGACACGCACAGAACAGTCAGCCAGTGACTCCAGCAAAAGAACTGTAATGGGCCTGTCCCACTTAGGCGATTTCTTCGGCGACTGTCATAGTTGTAGCAGGTTGCCGATAAAACGGTAACAGGACCCCCCACGACAATGTCTACAACAACCTACCACCTAGTCGACATCCAGCTACGGCAAGCTACTGACAACCGGCGACCCATTAGGATGTCCACCTACGACCACATCTACGACAACCTACATCCACCTGTGACAAGCTACGACAAGGTAAGACAATTCAGTCGCTGGTACCTGTCGCCGGTTGACGTAGTTTGACGGAGATAGTCGCCAATGGAATTCACCAAAGTCAGCACCGGCAACAACATACGTCACCTGGCACCAACCTACAAGAAGCCAACTGTCGCTGACTCTTCACTGAAAAGCTTTGAACATTTCAAAATCCAGCGACGACCAGAAAAACGCTTCGATTGTTTGGGCGACTGTGGAGACGACTCACGACCATACAGGCGACACCCCGGGCGGCCACCATGTGGCCACAGTCTAGTCGCCTGTTGTCGCCTAAAAATCGCCAAAGTGGGACAGGGGCATAAATACGGATACATGTAAAGATAATTGGACACAGCCAGCACATGGGTGGCCCCATTAAGAGCTAAGAGCAACATTCTCCGTGACAATAAACTAAACTGAACTGAACTGAACAACGACAGATTTGGTCATTGGATTTGCAAAGCACAATAGAAATGACATTTTCTGTTTCTTCTTCACCACACCACCTGGGTAAAATTAAAGACTCATCATTTAAACTCACCCCTGGTAAACCGACATATATGTTAGAGGGGATCTTTCTCTCTAGAAGAGCTTTGAATGAACTACAGTGTGTGTGCCATGGGTCATGTCAAAAATATACGTGACTGTGGTAGCAGTAACATGAGGTGCTGTTGAATGTAACGGGATTAAAATAATAACTTCTCTATGTACCCAGGAGCAGGAAACCCATTTATTTCATTCTATCCTGTGCTGAGCAATTTCCATATGAGTTCACTGATGGCCACGGGCACAATGAGATCAGTGTTTGCTGCTATTATTAATAGACTTCATTTCCTGCAGCATGCATTTGCCAGCCAGTCAAATGTAAGTGACCCAGCACATGTCTGCCGTTACACAAGAGACTGGTGGTCTGAGGGTTAGTTTCCACATCTGCCCATGCGTCACTGAGTCTGCGCTGGTGCAGGCCCTGGGAAAACCCTGACGCTCCCCAATCTGCCTGCCATCACAGTTGCTCAACACTTTAACTCACCCTCCCATTCCAACACGGACCTTTCAGTCCTGGGCCCCCTCCATTGTCAGAATGAGGCCCAGCACAAATTGGAGGAACCTCATATTTAGTTTGGGCAGCTTACACCTCGGGTTGCCAACTGTCCTGTATTAGCTGGGACATTACATATATTGGACTAAATTGGTTGCCCCGTTTTTGACTGCTACTACTCGGGTTGAGGCGACTGTCGTGTTGGAGCGCCGCGTCCGGCCCCACCTTACCCGTCCCGACGTAGTGCAACCCATGGAGTGCAGCAGCAGTGCCTCGGCAGCCTGGCCAGCTGTCTGACCTTCGGACCTTCGCTTACCGTCAACTCCACCACCCCTCCTTCTCATGGCCAATCATCGGTTCATGAGTTGGATGGGGCACCGGACTTTGCGCGTGGCCCAGGCCAGAACTCCTCAGCTGGCCCGCCGGCTGGGCTTTGTGTGCAGTCCAGCACCCGGGCTAACTCATCATTCACCCAGCTTCAGCCGAGTCGGTCAAAGAATTGCCGTCGTGAATTTGTCCCTTATTTTGACCTTTTGTCCCTTAATTTGGAGTGAGAAGTTGGCAACCCTGCTTACACCGCAGTGGTATGAACATTGAATTCAAGTAACCCTTGCTTTCCCTCTCTCTCCATCCCTCCCCCTTCCGAGTTTTCCGACCAGTCTTACTGTCTCCGACTACATTTCATCCCTGTTTGCTTTGTTGGTGTTATTTTCTCCCAGCTAACAATGATCTATGCTACATTTCCAATGATCTATTTGTCCCTTTGTCCTATTCACCTCACACTTTCTAATCTATGTATCTCCCTCTCCCCTGACATCAGTCTGAAGAATGGTCTTGATTCGAAACGTCTCCCATTCCTTCTCTCCAGAGATGCTGCCTATCCAACAGAGTTACTCCAGCATTTTATGTCTATCTTTGGTTGAAACCAGCATGTGCAGTTCTTTCCTACACAATTTTGCTTCTTCTGTTTGGGAGGGGAGGGAGGGGAGTGGTGATTCAAGACATTTACTCCTTCATGGATCCTTAACAGCGGGAGACGTCGACTTGGAGAGATGGACGCTGGACGTTCCTGGCCAAGCTTCCACCAACCATCGGTCCGTGAAAAAGTGGTCAGAGTTTGACCACAGGAGGGGATACAGTGGGCTTCGTCCAGTAGTGAACGATTGGCGTGGATGACAAATACATTCTCACCGCTTTATTCCCGCTTGGAGAATGAGCCTCTTTTAAAGACCAAGAACAAAGCATGTAGAAAAATGCACCATGGCAACGGGCCCTTCAGACCACAATGCACTGGATATGGAGAGGAAGTTTCCATTAGTGGGAGAGTCTAGGACTTGAGGTCATAGTCTCAGAATTCAAGGACATTCTTTCAGGAAGGAGATGAGAAGTAATTTCTTTAGTGTGAGGGTGGTCTGTGGAAGTCAGCGGATATTTTTGCAGAATAGTTTACAATGTTCTCTCTTCACAACTCTTTGGTTCACGCATCCTGTATGAACATCGAGTTCTCCAATTTTAGGGAGCTACAAAACCCTCCTCCTCTCCCTTCTTCCCCACACAACCCCTCCCCTCTCCCCTTCTACCCAGTCCCCTCTCCCCTCTCCCCTCTCCCCTCTCCCCTCTCCCCTCTCCCCTCTCCCCTCTCACTCCCTCTCCCCTCTCCCCTCTCCCCCCCCCTCCCCTCTCCCCTCTCCCCTTCCCCCTCCCCTCCCCCCCCCCTCTCCCCATCCCCCTCTCCCCTCCCCATCCCCTCTCCCCTCTCCCCTCTCTCTCCCTCTCCCCTCTCCCCTCTCTCTCCCCTCTCCCCTCTCCCTTCTCCCCTCTCCCCCCTCCCCTCACTCCCCTCCCCCTCTCCCCTCTCCCCATCCCCTCCCTCTCCCCTCTCCCCCTCCCTCTCCCCATCCCCTCTCCCCTCCCATCCCCTCTCCCCTCCCCATCCCCTCTCCCCTCTCCCCTCTCCCCATCTCCCCATCCCCTCTCCCCTCTCCCCTCTCCTCCTCCCTCCCTCTCCCCTCTCCCTCTCCCCTCTCCCCTCTCCCCTCTCCCCCTCTCCCCCATCCCCCCCTCCCCTCTCCCCTCCTCTCTCCCTCCTCATCCCCTCTCTCCCCATCCCCTCTCCCCTCTCTCCATCCCCTCTCCCCTCTCCCCTCTCCCCTCCCCTCTCCCTCTCTCCCCTCTCCCCTCTCCCCTCTCCCCTCTCCCCCCTCCCCCTCCTCCCCTCCCCCTCTCCCCTCTCCCCTCCCCTCTCCCCCTCCCCTCTCCCCTCCCTCTCCCCATCCCCATCCCCTCTCCCCCTCTCCTCCATCCCCTCTCCCCCCCATCCCCTCTCCCCTCCCCCCTGTGCCCCTCTCAGGACTTGCCCATCCCCTCTCCCCTCTCTCCTCCCTCTCCCCCTCTCCACCTACATTCCTCTCCTCTAGCTCACTCACAATCCCCCACTCAACTCTTCAAACAGGACTTTGTCTCCCACTCTTCTATCTTTTCCACTCTACATTTTTCCTCAACCTTCACAATTCCCCCCCCCCCCCCCCTCACTAATGTTAATCCTGGCTATAGGAGCAGCTAGGACTTCAAAAGGGGGTTACGTTTCAGGGTTGCTGGGAGATTTGGTCAAATTGAATTACTCTCTGCAGAGCTGGGTCAGGTTGCGAAGAGGTGCCAGAGTGTCTGGTTCTTAGATACAAGTTGCAAGCAAAGAATGGGAACCCTTTCCTGGGTTAGAGGCCCAAAACTGGTCGTAGTTGGGCAGACTGCAGCTGCCTTTAACGAGAGCCAAACGCGCTTCATCGGGCGAGGAGTGGCCCAGGGTTAGACTTGGTATCCGAATTGGTGGGGTATTAAAAGACAGGTCTCGCCTTCGATCGGATCGCTGTCGGGAGCGCGAATTGAAAATGTGCGCTTCGAAAAACGGCATAGATAATTCACAGCGCAAAGCGGCTAGGCGCTGGATCCTCAATACTTAGCAGAGGGTGTGTCTGTGTGTAGGTGTCTGAGTCTCTCGTTGAAGTGATGGACGAGGAGCCTCGAGAAGGTACTGAGCTTGGTCAAACAGAGTATAGATTGGCCGGAATACTCTAGTTTGTTCAATAATTTAATTGGGAACTTTTAGCTGATTCGAGAGCCCGCGTAGTAAGAAAGATATGCACTAAAAATTAGGGGATCGAGTTCGAGTCTGAGTCTATATTTGCAGCGAAAATTTCCAAATACTGGAGTTCATATTGAAGTTCTGCGTAAGGTGGGATTCGAATTCCTGTATATAGAACTTCAAAGTTGATGCCTGTCCGTGATCGAATCCAAATAGCTGCTGATCAACCGTGAATAGTAACCCTCAGGTCGATTGTTGACTAGTACCTGATCGCGAAGAGTACCTGAGAGATGGGAATCTCCCTACTTGACTAAAAGATCCGAATAGTGAAGGGTACCCCTAATTCTGTCGAACTTAGAGAGGAGGGATAGAGGTCCCCCTATAGAAGTCTAGTTGTTTCAAGTGCTTGATTTGGAGTTTTTACTGAAACTAGACTGGGGGAAGCTTAGAAACGAACATTTATCACTATCAATCTACTACCTGCCAGGCTTTGGCCTGCCCCTCCTCTCTTCACCTTTCTCTACCCCCCTCCTCCACAATCAATCTGAAGAACGGTCCCAATCCAAAACTGTTGCCTATCCATGTTCTCCCGAGATGCTGCCTGACCCGCTGAGTTACTGCAGAACTCTGAGTTTTAAAAATAAGTTTATTGTGTCTGTAGTTTCTTGTTTCTACTTTATAAAAGTTTGGTTGAGTTACATTTGAGGTTTTGTGTTGGGCAAGCATCACAGGAAGGATGTGGAAGCTATGGGTCAGTGCGGAAAAGGTTTACCAAGTTGCTGTCTAGATGAAAAAAAGTTAGGTATAAGGAGAAATTGGACAAGCCTGAATAGTTTTCTCTAGAGCCTCAGAGGATGCGGGGAAACCCGATAAAAGTTTATACAATTACGAGAAGTATAGATATGGTAGACAGTCAGAAACATTTTCCCAGGCTAGAAATGTAAAATACTAGAGAGCATAGGTTTATTTTGCCACTTTCATTTCATGATTAGTTTGATTAGGCATGATGTTCAGCACAGCTATCGTAGGTTGAAGAGTCTGAATTGTACTGTTCCATGTTCTATGTTCACTGCAGGACTGTTGTTGGACCAAGGGATGCTTTGCCAGAGGAAGCAGCTAGATAAAGAAGACTGTTTTGTTACGTAAACGGGGTAAATACTTAAAGCAAAGAGTCTGTAGAGTCAATGATCTTGAGTTTGAGACATTCTAAATCCATTGGGCTCTTTAGATTTAGTTGAAAAAGAAACTCGGGAATTTTCCTGCTTTAATTCCAGTTTCCTGTTCATGTTTACATTTTGGGTTTAAAGTGCTTACACCCAGGTGCAATAACTAGATTCATATATTCAAGAGGCATTCACACTCTTCAAAGTTTTAATTTCCAGAATATTCTCAGTGCATTATATAGAAAAGGTTTCAATTCTGATATCAATAATGTCAAGATATATTGAAGAGTTTGGAAAGCAGCTTGTCGGACACATGCAATAATTAACCGAGAAAGTGTGACTGACGGCAGGCTTGCTAATGCACTATGAACAATTTCAGACATTTGCTGAGTTAGACAAACTCTTGCCTACACCATCCAAGAACAAACTGGTGCCAATCAGTCTCCCACTCCTGTGCCAAAAGCATTTCCTTCCAGCTTAACTCTGATTTACGCTCCCACATCGCGCAACATCCAACAATTCTCTCAGCAGATCTATAAGATCTTTGGTAAAAACCAGGAAAAGCTATGCGGACCTGGGACGGTCGGTTATGAAATGTACATCGTGGCCAACAATAGTAATCGATTGTGTTCTATGGGCGAATCACTAGCTAGTATTTGCTAATTATTTTGTGCTAGCTATTTATCGAATTTACCTGGCAATGAAACACACTAGTCTTTAAAACAGCAGCTTCCTTGGCACTCCACGATGGAAACATTTGTTCCCTTCCATTACAAATTCATCTCCTTCCTTACCCCTCAGGTGGAAGCAATAACCCATCATCACGTCACGTTACCACTTAGCTTTTCCGTCAGCTCCAATACTGCATGGGTCTCTTTGTGATTACATTTGCCCACTTCTGGTCTTCTACTGATATCTATCTGCTGTCAGCTATCTGTGCCTTTTAATAAAAAAGGGACACAAAATGTTGAAGTAAGCCTATGGGTCAGGGAGCATCCTTGGTGATGTTTGGGGTCGGGACCCTTCTTCAGACTGATTGATGGCGGTGGGGGGAGGGGAATAGAAAACTGGAAGAGAGGAAGGCCACAACAAAGCGTGGTAGGCAATAGATGGATACAGTCATGGGTTTTATTTGATAGTCAGATGGTTGGACAAATATCAGAGATGAGAAGACAGAATATGTGAGACAAAAGGATTGAAGAGTTACAAATTGTGAAGCAGGGGGAGGGAATTAAGTGGAGGTGGAGGGGAGAGGAGAAATAGGTGTGATTCCAGGTGGAAAGGGGGGGGGGGGGGGGGGGAAACTGTGGGAAAGGATGCTGTGGGGAGAAAGGTGAGGGAGAGATGAGGGCTGTTGGAGGTTACCTAGTAATGAATGTTCATACTGTTGGGTTGTAAGCTACCCAAGCGAATATGAGTAACTCAGCGGGTGCGACAGCATCTATGGAGAGAAGGAATGGGTGACGTTTCAGGTCAAGACCCTTCTTCAGACTGAACAAAGAGTTTGCATGTGGCCTTACTTTGGAAGTAGAGGAGGTCCACAAGACAAAAACGTTAGGGAATGGGAAGTGGATTTAAAATAATGAGCAACTGAGGGATCCAGTAGACCTTGGCGGACCCAGCGCATGTGTTCAGTGAAATGTAACCTTATGGTAATGTGTCTCTGACAATTACCAATGGTACTTTAATTATGACTTTGATGCTTGATATAATTCATAAAACATTTTTTACTACAAACTTCCATTCTATAAACCCTCAGTTCCAGAGGTTGACATGAGGTGCACTGGTCACCCCGTGGGTGATTTCTGCACCAGGTCACAGCAGACGATGTCATTCCCTATGTATTGCTTGTCGACAGTTGACCTGGCCTCTGAAAGGTGCTTCTTTGAACGGGTAAGTTATATAGAGTCTTGCAACACAGAAACGGACTCTTTAGAGTCTGCACCATCAGGCTGCCATTTACTTATCCTACATCATTTAGGCAGCTCAGTTGCGGAGTAGGTGCCTTGCAGCGCCAGAGACCCGGGTTCGATCCTGGCTACGGATGCTGTCTGTACGGAATGTGCATGTTCTCTCCGTTCTCCCGGTGCTCCGGATTCCACTCCCGTTCCAAAGGCGTGCAGATTTGTAGGCTAATTGGCTTCTGTGAATTGCCCCCAGTGTGTAGGATGTGAAAGTGGGATAATGTTGAACTAGTGTGTGGGTAATCGGAGGTCGATGTGGACTTGGTGGGTTTCCATGCTGTATCTTTAAACTAAACTAAAACATTCCCATTTTATTCTCCCCTTGTTTCCATCACCCCCCCCCCAGATTCAGTCATTCATCCACATGCTCAGGATCCAATCAAGCATCCACCTCTCACGCCTTTGGGATGTTCGAGCAGCTCCCGGTGGAAACCCACCGGATCACAGGGAGAACGTGCAAACTCCACACAGACAGCACCGAGGTCAGGATTGAACCCTGATCTGTGGAACGGTGAGGCAGCAGCTTTAGCAGCTGCACCACTGTGCTCTCCTTGAAGTGGGCAGGCCTCAGGTGCATCTGAGGTATTTAATGGGTTGAGCCTTGTGAGATGGCTGCCATTCAGCCCACCTACTATCCCACCCTGCGCAATCTATACGGTGCACTGGAACTGCAGGCCTGTCTGTACACCCACTGCACACTTTACCCACTACGTGCATCATTCTATGGTGGCACAGTGGTGTAGTGGTAGAGTTGCTGCCTTACAGCGCCGGAGACCCGGGTTCGATCCTGACTACGGGTGCTGTCTGTACGGAGTTTGCACGTTCTCCCCGTCACCACGTGGGTTTTCTCCGGGTGCTCCGGTTTCCTTCCACAATCCAAAGACGTGCATGTTTGTAGGTTAATTGTCTTCTGTAAATGGTAAATTGTCCCTAGTGTGTAGGATAGTGAAAGTGTACAGTGTGATCGCTGGTCGGCGTGGACTCGGTGGACCAAAGGGTCAGCTTCCATGCTGTACCCCTAAAGTCTAAAGTAAAGTAATGTCATGCTTTATCACACTGATTTGCACCCGTCAGATCTCCGCTAAACCACCTCCATTTGAAGAGCTATTTCACCATTCTCCGTGCTGTCTGACAATCCTCTTTCCTCTCTCCACAAATTGGTGTTGCATTGTCCGCAAAGTTTTAAGTTTGTGTTCCCTGCATTCATGTGTAAATCTGAATAGAATCCCTTTGCCATAACTCTCTTCCTCCTCGTTCAGCCAGTTTTCGTTCCATGTTCCTACAGCCCTCTCCAACCACAGTTTCCCAGTGAACCTTCCCAAAGGCGCGGTTTACCCAGAACATAGAACAGTACAGCACAGGAACAAGCCCTTCTATCTATCTGCTAATGTCACTCCATTAATGTCACTCCGTTCCCTATCTGTCCATGTGCCTCTTAAAAAGTTGCTATCATAACCACATCCGCTAGTTCCCCACCTATGACTCCTGGTGTAAAATTACTTGCTTGGCAAAATTTCCTTTTTAACCCTGTTCACTATAATCCTAATTGATGTTTCCACGCTAGAAACGAGGTTCCGATTGTCTACCCTATCTATGCTGTTGATAATTTAAAATAGGTGAGCCCTCAGCCTCTGACACGCAAGTTAAAACAACCCAAGTTTGTCCAACTAGTCCTTACAGCTAATCTTCCCAATTCCAGACAACATCCTTCCTGTAATGGAGCGACCAGAACTATGCTCATTACTCTAAATGTAACAATAAATTATTCATGCATTCATTCATCATCATGCATTCATTCATTCATTCTTTACTAATCAAGAACCTATCTATCTCCGCTTAAAATAACCAATGAGTTGGCCTCCACAGCCGTCTGTGGCAATGAATTCCACTGATTCACCTCCTTCTGGCTAAATAAATTCCTCCTCATCTCCATTCTGAAGGTATGTCCTTTTATTCTGAGACTGTGCCCTCTGGTTCTAGACTCTCCCATTAGTGGAAACATTCTTTCCATGTCCACTCTATCTGGGCCTTTCATTATCTGGTAGGTTTCAATTAGGTGCCCTCTCATCCTTCTAAGCTCCAGCGAGTACAGGCCTAGAGCCTTCAATAGCTCATCATACATGAACCCAATCATCCCCATTAATGATCATTCTCCAACACATCATCTGGACCCTCTCCAATGCCAGCACATCCTTCTGCAAATATGAGGCCCAAAACTGCTCACAATATTCCAAATGTGACCTGACCAGCACCATACAAACCCTCAGCATTACATCCTTGGTTTTATATTCAAGTCCCCTCAAAATGAATGCTACCATTGCATTTTCCTTCCTTACTACTGAGTCAACCTGCAAATTAACCTTTTGTAAATTCTTCACCAACACTCCCAAGTTCCTTTTTCACCTCCGATTTCTGTATTCTTTCCCCATTTAGAAAGTAGTCTACGCCTTTATACCTTCTATCAAAGTGCATGACCGTACACTTTGCTACATACACTTTGAAATTAGATATGGAGTAACTGAAGCTTCGACATTATTCTTTTCAAGAATGGGGGAGTACAGATGGGGAGGGATGGGGGTTGTAAGAATAAAGGGGGTGAAAGTGTTTTAGTTTGAATAAGTGGGGTTATCTTCGTAGATAGATTCATTGCCAGAAGAGGCAGGTTTAACATAACTGACAAATAGTGGGAGATGCAGCAACATTTCTTTACACTTGTACACCCTCTCCGTTCTTGGCCCAGTGTGGGTCAGCCCCATTGCCATCCCTGCCCATGTGATGTCCCTTCCTATCTCAGTGACCTCCTGCCTCTTTGTGCACATGTTGCCAATTGCATTCAGTAGATAATTGCAGCCGTGTTTCCTTTGCTGTCTGTACCAATCCAGCCACTGCATTTCCAGGTCACTTTTGCGTGGTCATATCAAGTCTTCTCAGCACCATATCTGGCTCTCTCTGATTCAAATTTTGCCATCTTACCCCAGACCACCTGATGGCACATTAAACTTGTTTTGAGGCTCACTCTCTCTCTGCCCAGCCACCATCCATCACCACACTTAACGACTACCGATCAACATCAGTGTAAACTTATTAAAATGTTATTTTGCTTCCACTCTCCTCTGATGCAGTTCTTTTCACTCTCTCTCTCTCTCTCTCTCTCCATAACAAGCCTCAAAGGGGTTCGAAAAATGCAATGTGGCTTCTGGGAGTTGTAATTATTTACACTGGAGATATTGCTCTTGAAAAGGAACTATGATTGTTTATGCAAGGATCTTTATAATGGATAGACCCAAAAAGCTGGAGTAACTCAGCGGGTCAGGCATCCTCTCTCTCTGTGTCCCTCCCCCATCCTAGTTATCGTACTAGTTTCACTGTTGTCCTGTTGAGTTTCACTTGTGTATAACTTGTTATCATCTGAAACCCATTCCTTCTCTCCAGAGATGTTGCAAGTCCCGCTGAATTACTCCAGCATTTTGTGCCTAACTCATTATCTCCTAGCCCACAGACAACAATGGACCATTGTAGGCTCCACCTTTGTTTGATCATCGTTACTTTTTTGCATATCTCATTCATTTGTTCTATATCTCTCTATATCACCGTCTATATCTCTCGTTTCACTTTCCCCTGACTTTCAATCTGAAGAAGTCTCAACCTAAAACGTCACATATTCCTTTTCTCCAGAGATGCAGCCTGACCCTCTGAGTTACTCCAGCTTTTTGTGTCTATCTTCGGTTTAATCCAGCATCTGCAGTTCCTTCCTACCCTCTTTATAATGGATGTTCAGCTAGATGGCCCCATACTGGACAGTGCATCTGAGCAGATCCAATGATAAGTATTTCATTTCATTGTTGAATAACACACGGAGGATCCAAAGACTACTATTGCACAGGGCCCTTTCAGAATAAATAGAGAGTAGTGCACACAAGCTGTTAAAATCCTAATGCTAGAGCTATTATTTGTGAAAGAATAGGGGTGAACTTAAGTTTACCGTTGTGCTTTCTTCCTGCATTTCTTATTCAGAGTAGGTGATAGAATGGATCAGGAACTGCCTGAGAAGTTGTTTGTTTGACAACAGAAATAACCACCTCCAGTTTAAATTCCAGTTGGAATATTTTGGAGAACCAAGTAACCAAGAACCAAGAACGGGAAGGGGTTAAAATAAGTGAGAAAGGCTTTGCTAATTTGGAATCGTAAAAGGTGAAAAATAACCAATTGAGAAGGAGAAAGAAAATAGATCAATGGGTTAACAGTTATAGAGGATTATTGCATCCCCATTGCCAATATTATATGCCAATCATATTGATCTGAAAGCTATTTCAGTAAGGTGATGGGTGTTAGGTGTATAGTTGTTCATAAGGTGTTGACCTTTGGTTAGTTTGGCTTGGGATCTGATGTTGCACTATTCCAAACACACCACCAGAGGGAGACACAAACCACTTGCTAACTGTTCTAAGTCATTGGTAGATAAAAATGCTGGAGAAACTCAGCAGGTGAGGCAGCATCTATGGAGCGAAGGAATAGGTGACATTTCGGGTCGAGACCCTTCTTCAGACTGATGTGGGGATGGGAAGAAGAATGGAAGAGGCGGAGACAGTGGGCTGTGGGAGAGCTGGGAAGGGAAGGGGAAAGAGGGAGAAGGCAAGGACTACCTGAAAGTAGAGAAGTCAATGTTCATACCGCTGGGGTGTAAACTACCCAAGCGAAATATGAGGTGCTGCTCCTCCAATTTACTGTGGGCCTCACTCTGGCCATGGAGGTGGTCCAGGACAGAAAGGTTGGATTTGGAATGGGAGGGGGAGTTGAAGTGCTGAACCACAGGGAGATCAGGCTGGTTATTGCAAACCGAGTGGAGGTGTTGGGTGCAGCGATTGCCAAGCCTACGCTTGGTCTCACCGATGTAGATCAACTGACATCTAGAGCAGCGGATGCAATAGATGAGGTTGGAGGAGGTGCAGGTGAACCTCTGCCTCCCAGTTCAAATTTGTTGGTGACTTCAGTCCATTGTGCCCACAGTGGACTCTGGTCCAAGACTCGACATTCGTGCATGTGCCTACTTGAGGTGATTTATCAGGGAGGCAACTTGCTTGCTAATGAGTGCGGCTGATAAAGTTATGGCAAGTGATTGCTTTCACTGAAATAATTGGTGTTGGGAGCTAAGTTCCATCCAGTCATGGCCCTTCATCCCCTTCAGAAACTTCCATCCCCTCTCTATGACCATCCGCGACTCAACTCCTTGACATTTCCCAACCATTCAGAATCCTCTGCCCATTCTCAACAAGATTGGCATTATTTTTGTCTCAGCAGAGTCTCGGTTTAACAGGGCCTTTCCAGAGCAGGTCTGGTCTGGGGCAGGGAGTCCACTTGCAACACTTCCTTGCTTCCCTTCGCAGCACCATGTCCTCCTTTACCTTGCCCCGGGAATGCCCAATGACAGGCACAACTAAGAACAGAATCGCCCTATTTCCCTCAGGAACGTTTGGAAGATGCTTTGTGTGAGGAATAATGCAATTCCAGGTGTGGGAATCACTTCTGTGATGCAGGTTCATGTTGGGCTAGGTCCAATGAAGTGGTCTGCTTTTACCTGGAAATGGTGATGTCCCTCTTCATCACAAGCCTGAAACACCTTGGTATATCATGTGTGCACACTGCGTACATCCCGCGTACACCCTGCCTACTCTCCGGTTATATCCGGTGCACACCTATAGTAATGCCTGTGTATATCCTGTTGCACCTCAGTGCACCCTGTGTACACCTGAAGTATATGCAGCATTAGATTCCAGGAACACCCTGCATCCACTGTGTGCATACATTCTGTGCTACCGCCCATGTATACCTCCAGGTACAACGTGCACAGGTTCTGCTTGTTCACCGTGTGGCAGCCTGTTTATTACACTTGTAACAGTCGAGGTGTCAGAGCGTCCCTTACTCAGCTCCTCAGGCTCTGTAAACACACTGACATGGTCCAAGCAAAGCAAACAGAAGCATTAAATGGTAACGATTTCTACTGAATCCTTGGTGCAGTCCATCCTGTTGCTGCTGAGTGAATATTTACCGAAGTGAATCAGTTCAGAACATTCCCAGCTCAGGCACACGGTGTGTCACGTCCTGACTCGCTGTTGAAAGTGTTTCTCCAAACCCCCCCGACCCCTCCATGTTACTCCCTCCCTCCTGGTGTTTTTGTGGAGTTGTTCCTCATGTGCCCATCTAAAAAACAGGTCGGCAAAGTGGTGCAGCGGTAGAGTTGCTATCTTATAACACCAGAGACCTAGGTTTGATCCTGACTACGGATATTGTCTGTACGGAGTTTGTACGTTCTCCATGTGACCGTGTGGGTTTTCTCCAGGTGCTCTGGTTTCCTCCCACATTCCAAAGACATATTGGTTAATTGTCCCTCGTGTGTAGGATAGAACTAATGTACGAATGATTGATGGTCGGCGAGGACTCGGTGGGCCGAAGGGCCTGTTTCCACGCTGTAGTTCTAAATTAAAATAACCTGCAGGATGTTTGACTTGCAATGTACCAATGGGTGGGAGAGTGGGGCAGTGAGTAGAGCTGCTGCTTCAATGAGCCACAGGCCTGGGCTCAATCTTACCTCAGGTGCTGTCTGTGTGGAGTTTGCATGTCCTCCTTGTGACCACGTGGTTTCCTCACACATCCCAAAGATGAGCAGGTCAGAAGATTAACCGGCCACTGTAAATTAACCTATGACCGAGTGATAGAATCTGGGGCGAGTGCAGAAGAATGTGGGGGGGAATAAAATTGGCTTAGAACAAATGGATGGTCATTCATCAGGTTTGACTTGGTGATTCTTGAGCCCAATCCCTAGCTGTATGAATCCATGACACTACAACGTTACTTGGCCACACTACTTAGCTTCCAGCAGTGGTCCTGGGGTGGTGATTTGGGAGTGTTAGTCCAATCTTCCCTCTAACCAGTTGGTGAGTAGATCTTGGCTCTGGAAACCTCCCAACATGTATTATCTTGATTCTGGCCACCTACATCGTCTCAATCAATGTGCCAATAAAGCTGGAACGAACCTCAGTCTGAATTCTTTCCTTAAGGCTCCCCTTCATCGACACCTATCTGGGTTGGGAAAATGTAGGGCCAGTGTTGCCAATGCTCCATCCCTGGAAGGCATCTGGCAAGATGCAGCGGGGCCTCTTAGCAATGGTTTAGTACGGCAATTGGCATTATGCAACTGAGGTTCTGCCCTAGAAGGTGCCGGCAGCATTTGATGGGTGGCAATGGTGGCAATGGTGGGAGTGGACAGAGTACACTTGAAAACTTGAGTTCATCTACAGGGTAATAATACGGAGAACCAGATCCAAAATTGGCTCAGTCAGAGAAGATAGAGAGTAATGGTAGAAGGAGGTTATTCTGACTGGAGACCTGTGATCATTTGGAGCATTGTGTGCAGTTCAGTTCTGGTTGCCACGTTGCAGAAAGGATGTGGAGGCTTTGGAGAGGGTTCCAAAGAGGTTGATAACCAGTGCTGAAGAGGTTGTCTGGATTGGAATATATTAGCAAAAAGGAGAGGTTGGGCAAATGTGGATTGATTTCTCTGGAGGCTGAGTCAGTAACTGGATAGAAGTCTATACAATTGTGAGAGAAGCAGGTAGTCAGTCTTTTTTCCCAGGGTGGAAATATCTAATATGTGAGGGCATAGGTTTAAGGTGAGAGGGGGACAGTTTAAAGAAGATGTACGTCAGTTTTTTTTTACATAGAGATTGGTGGGTGCCAAGAGAGTGGTGGGTGCCAATGGTGATTTCTGGGGAGGTGGGGGAAAACAGATATGATAGTCAGGTTTAGGAGGCATTTAGACAGAGGCATGAACAGGCGGGGAAGAAAGGGATATGGACCGTGCGCATTCAGGTGGGATTAGTTTAGATTTGCATCATGGTTGGCGTGGATATGATGATCCGAAGGGCCTGTTCCTATACCATGTCGTTTATAGAAAACATAGAAACATAGAAATTAGGTGCAGGAGTAGGGCCATTCGGTTGCACCGCCATTCAATATGATCATGGCTGATCATCCAACTCAGTATCCCGTATGCCTTTCTCCAACCCTCTGATCCCCTTAGCCACAAGGGCCACATCTAACTCCCTCTTAAAAAGCCAATCAACTGGCAACACTACTTGGCAGAGAGTTCCAGAGATTCACCACTCTCTGTGTGAAAAAAAATATCCTCGGTTTTAAAGGTGAAAGACCCCTTGTCCTGAAACTTCCTGCATCTAGCCTGTCCAACCCCTTAAGAATTTTGTAAGTTTCTATAAGTAGAGGTATAATCAAGTCTATCAGGCTTTGCTTCATAAGACAGTCCTGACATCCCAGGAATCAGTCTGGTGAACCTTCTCTGCACTCCCTCTATGGCAATAATGGCTCACATGTTCTAATATGTTCTAATGTGTTCCACCCCTAAGAGGGAATTAAATGTGGCCCTTGTGGCTAAGGGGATCAGAGGGTATAGAGAGAAGGCAGGTCCGGGATACTGAGTTGGATGATCAGCCATGATCATATTGAATGGCGGTGCAGCCTCGAAGGGCCGAATGGCCTACTCCTGCACCTAATTTCTATGTTTCTATGTTTCTATGTAATGGACTTTCTGAACGGTCTTCAAAAGTCAAGCAACAAACTTGCAAACAAAATATCCAGTGTGAAAAGCAGTTGACAGGAATGGTGGTAATCAAAATCAGGCTGCCCCTCTCCTGATGTCATGTGACAGGCTCACATCTTCCACCCCTTGCCTGAACAACGGAGACTGGGGAGCTTTGTGCGATGTTGTTTACCGTCCTTTCCACATCGGCTTCCCGGGCCGAGCAGGGACCAGCTCAGCAGCGATCAGGGACCTGGATGTGGATCTCTGGGCTGAGTTCCACCTTGCTTGGGCCACTGGGGGAAACTCTCAGTACGTCGTTCTACTGAGTAGAATGTCAGCATTTAAAATCAAATTCAGCTGTTTACACTTTAATGTAAATTGCGGTCCAAGGATTAAACACCCCTTATGATATTTTGCAACACCGTTGTTTGTGTGCGCTTGCTGTGAGCAAATTTCCTGCCATATTTTTCTCTGTTGGAACAGTGAGTACACATCAGGGAGCGATTCATCAACTGCAAAGCTTCTGGGCCTCACCAGAGGTTGTACATGGTGCAATGGAAATGCAAGCATTACTCTGCATAAAGATCCATCTGTCCTCCTGTTACTGATACCTTCATTACTTTTAATTTAATCATAAAGCCAAAAGCATGGTCAACAGGATTTAACAGTGGGGAGCCATGTACTGTGGCTAAATGGAGCAGAAAAATATTGCATGCTTTAAGGGTGACACTCCTGTTTAATGTGGGGTGCAGTGGGGGGATATCATAGCATCACCAGGTACCTCATAGTACAGAAGGACGCCATTTGACCCATCATGTCTGCGCTAACTCTCTACCAGTAACTCACAGATGGCTGTGGAGGCCGTCATTGGGTATTTTTAAAGTGGAGATTGACGGATTTTTCATTCGTAAGGGTGTCAAATGTTATAGGGAGAGGGCAGGAGAATGGTGTTGAGAGGGAAAGATGCATCAGCCATGATTGAATGGCGGAGTAGACTCGATGGGATGAATGGCCTAATTCTGCTCTTATGACTTAAGAACTTATAAACTACAAAACAACTCACTAGTTGCATTCCCAGTTCTTTCTCTGTGGTGAGGGCCAGTGGTGAGCACCCCCCCCACTATACACTTGTCCATTTCCCTCTTGGAAGCTTCAATGGAAGCAGCCACCATCACATCTGCAGTCACTACTAATGCTCTTCCCTTTCTATTATATCTCTCACACCTAGTCCTTGATTCCATCATGATTGGGGCAACCTCCCACTGTCCAGAGCTCACAGTTATTGAAGGGGTCGGGGTATGGAGGGTGATTTTCATGGCCTGGCGTATTTCCTGGATACTTCCATGGTCCAGTTCATCCTGGTTTTGACCTGACATGCGTCTTGTTTTAAATTCCTGTTCCACATTCTAGAGAAGCCAACTTTGACAGTCCCTCCTTATTACATCTAGGCTGGATTACTGTAACGCGCTCTATTTTGGTGTTGCTCGTTCTTCACTGGCTCGTCTCCAGTTGGTTCAGAATGCTGCTGCTCGCCTTTTAACAGGGTCTCAAAAGAGGGAGCAGATATCGCCAATTCTGGCCTCCCTACACTGGCTCCCGGTACACTTTCGAGTTCATTTTAAGATACTGTTATTTGTTTTTAAATCTCTGAATGGGCTCGCCCTGCCTTACCTCTCTGAGCTGCTCCACCCATACGCTCCTGCCCGGTCCCTCAGGTCAGCTGGTCAGCTGCTCCTGGAGGTACCAAGGTCTAGTCGGAGGCTCAGAGGGGATAGAGCCTTCTCTGTTGCTGCTTCGGCACTCTGGAACACCCTGCCGTTGCACATCAGACAGGCCCCCTCACTGTCCATCTTCAAATCCAGTGTTAAAACACATTTGTACTCCCTGGCTTTTGACCATGTTTGAGGCTTTGCTTCTGTTTGTGGTGTTTTTGATGTTTCTTTATTTTACATGTCTTTTCCTACTATTTCTTTTGATTGTTATTTTTGGTGTGTATTAACTTTTTTGTCAATGATTAGTAATGTACAGCACTTTGTTGCAGCTATGTTTGTTTTTAAAGTGCTCTATAAATAAAAATTATTATTATTATTATTATTATTATTATTTGACCTTGAGAAGTTGATTTGTGCCAATATTATTCACAAACATCATTGCCAGTTATATTTCAGGAACTGGCACTGGAGTGATGGTCAAAATGGCCGATGTCCCCAATGTTGACTTTAGTTTAGTTGACTTTAGGGATACCGAGTCCATTAGTTCTATGTTATCCCACTTTCCCACTCCCTACACACTAGGAGCCAATTTACAGAGGCCAATTTATCTACAAACCTGCAAATCTATGGGATGTGGTAGGAAACTGGAATACCTGGAGGAAACCCATGTTGTCTCAGGGAGAACATGCCACTATGCACAGACAGCACCCAAGGTCAAGATCAAACCTGGGTCGTTGGTGCTGTGAGATAGCAGTTCTACTGCTGTATACAGTGAGCAGGGGAGTTAGTATCTTGGCGAGCAGAACATCAGGGATGATGCTGCCCAGTCTCCCACCTCAGGCTACAATGGTGTCTTATCAATGAGACTTGTTCTCATCCACATTGGGCTTTGCCACCGAAACACGCGGGAGTCCTCAGAGATGATACTTCCAGCCCATAGACCTGAGCACTGAGCTACCATTCACCGTCTCCTCAGACTACGCAGCTGAGTTCAGGAGATGAAGGATGACTCAGGCTCCACTGAGTGGCTCGCCCTCTCCCCCATTGCTTGTTGAACAGATTGAGTTCACAGTGGAGCTGTGGGTGTAGTGAGCAGCTAGAAGGTGACCGTTCCCTTACTGCAGATTGTAGTGTTTTTCCTTCACCCTCTGGAATAGGTAAGGTGAATGCACAGAATCTTTTACCCAGTGTAGCGGAAACAAGAACGAGAGGACTTAGGATTTATGTGAGAGAGGCAAGATTGAATTGGAACCAGAGGGGCAACATTTTCACTCAGAGGGTGGTGCATATATGGAATAAGCTGCTGGATGGGGTAGTTTGGACCAAAGAAACATAGAAAATAGGTGCAGGAGGAGGCCATTCGTCCCTTCGAGCCAGCACCGCCATTAATTGTGATCATGGCTGCTCGTCCCCTATCAATAACCCGTGCTTGCCTTCTACCCATATCCCTTGACTCCACTAGCCCCTAGAGCTCTATCTAACTCTTAAATCCATCCAGTGACTTGGCCTCCACTGTCCTCTGTGGCCGGGAATTTCCATAAATGACTAGGTACTACAAATGACCAGTACTATAGCAGTATTTCCTTGAACAGGTACAGGGATGGGAAAGGTTGAGATGGATATGGACCAAACGTGAGTACATGGGACGAGCTTAGATGGTGCATCTTGGTTGACATGGACGCATTGGGCTGAAGGGCCTGTTTCCGTGCTGCCTGATTCAATGACTATATGACTGTAATACAATGTCGCAATATGAAGACAAGTTTTTTCTATTTTTTTTTAATAAAATTATTTGAATTCTCATAAATATTTTGATGAGAAAATATCATCCAATTACATCCTTTGTACATATTGTGTTGTCTTTCTACCTCATACTGCTGTGTATATAATACAGACACTCATTTGCATACCTCAGTGCAGAGGTGTCCTGATGTTTGCATGAAAACAATGGCTCAACAAACCAACCTTGACTTAGCTCTTTGGTTTGGTGCTAAACATTCCCCCCCCCCCCCCCTCCCCCCTCAGTTGGTTTATTTTGAACCCGTATCATAACAACAGGAGCCAGACAAGGTTGTTTTGAACCCGTATCATAACAACAGGAGCCAGACAAGGTTGGAAAGAAATGCAATGATGGGGTTGTGCTTCATGTGAAGCTTTGCTTCTTAAAGAACAACAGAGGCTGAAGTTCTCCAAGAAACTTGGGCAATATAAAACTCCAGGGGATGGATGGACAGAGATCAGGTATTTGAGCCTGGTATTTCCCACACTGGGTGGGTTGTTACACCTGCTCTAATGCAGAATGGTTGAGTCCTTGATTTAGGATTGTGGCCTAGGTTGTGATCTTCTTTCTCAACTTTGCTGAAAATCACAGCCCTTCAAACGCTTCAGCAAGCAAAACAAACCCAGACTTGAGAGGCAAATTTCAGCCAAGCCGACCATCCTGAGATTGTCCGACGTATTCCACAGCCTTGGTTACATTTCTGGATATCTCACTCAACAAATAAAAACCCGACTCTTCAAACGGTGAGCGGACATGCAACAAACCTGCCCATTCAGTTTCAGGGGATCAGGAACAACAGAGTAAATGGGAACCCGACAGAATAAATGCAGTGTGCAGGAGATGTTCAGTGGCCCACCCACCGCAGTCTCCTCTTAGATAGTGGCCACATCTCTTGATGGTGGCACGCCTTCAATTATTGCTGGCAGTACTTGGAGCCAGGCGGTTTTCAAGTGATTTCTCAAAACTGGATTGTTCAAGGAGTATTCACATTATGTTTAGATACACGCTGGCGGGATTTGAGATCTAGGTCCACGTGCCATTGAGCTCTTGGTGTTCTTTAGCAAGAGGCCTGGGATGCCAGGGCTGTGCCTGCCACAGCTAGCACTGGTAGTGGAAGTGTTGGTGCTGGTGGATCTTGCCCTCTGTGTGCGCGTGGGTATGGGTGTGGAAGTCCGTGTAGATCTTGGGGTACACTTTGGGGGTGGCAGTGGGGGCAATGGCAGGGGTTTGAACCAGCAGGTGGGACTGAGAAGCCACTGCAAACTCTGGGCTGCCGATGGGCACACAGTCTTTGTCCAGGACGGCACATTCCCGCTGGTGCCGGTGCTGTGGTGAGGCCGAGCCGTGTCTCCTTGTCTGGCAGAACCAGAGCAGAATCGTGCCAGAGATGAAGATGGCACCAGCGGGGATTCCAATGATGACAGGCCACGGTAATCCACTGGCGGCGCGCGAAGAGGTAGCTGTCTTCTCAATTTTGGGATCTGTGGCAATTACCAGGAGTCCAGGAATAACATTGAATGGGAAATAAAAGTGCACCAGTTAGCAGAGCATTCACAAAATAGAAACTAGCATTTACCTCATGTGGCAGTTGGGAGAAATATCTACCTGTGATGGTTTTGTTTATACACTCAATTAGAAACTATGAAAATAGCAAAGATTAAACAAAACCATCACAGGTAGATATTTCTCCCATCATAGAGTGAATATGATGACACCTACGTTATTTTTAGGTGTAAGGCAACTTGTATAGAGCCTTCCCTGTGCCATCATATTCACTCGATTCAGATCAGCTGAAGTTTTCAACTGGCCACAGCTGACAATGGCCTGTTTCCTTCATCATCGTTTACTGTTTTGCATATCTTTCATTCATTTGTTCTATATCCCTCTATATCACCATCTATATCTTTAATTTCCCTTCCGCTCTAATCAGTCTGAAGAAGGGTCTGGACCTGAAATGTCACCTATTCCTTTTGTCCAGAGATGCTGTCTGACCTGTTGAGCTATTCCAGCTTTGTGTGTCTATCTTCGGCTAAGGTTCCTGCTACACTCTGCCATGTGCTTTCCCAGTGGAGCACACTCTCCGATGCCCCATCTACTCACCACAACAACTATCCACATCGCCTCTTATACTGACTTTGCTAAATTATACCAACTAAAGCAAAATTGGGTGAACTATTGAATGCCTTGCACTTCTCCTGATTGCCCCCCCCCCCCCCCCCCCCCCCCACCCCACCCCCCCCCCCCCCCCCCCCCCCCCCCCCAACCCCCACCCCCCACCCCCCCAGTAACTGGCCTGACTGGTAGAGATGATTCCTTTATTGTTACAATGTTGCTGCAACAATCAATAATGATAAAAGTCTAGTGAAAAAACTATTCAAGGATTATGTTGCCAAATCTTGTTACAAACCTGCTTGAGATCCTTATCGAAGAACAAAGCCTCAAAGTGCATATCAGGGATTAATATTTTTGGAATGCATCAGGCAAGTATTATATTTGGCATGAGAGGGCTGGGTTGTTCATTGGCATTGACTGTGTCTCCCTCTCCTGCCTCAACACTTCCCAATTCATGCATCCCACCCCACCCCCAACCCCAACCCCACCCTCGTCCCGAACCTTAGACATGAGCAGTTGATCAGTGACCCACCTGGAAGCACAGTGAGGAAGGCGCTACGGAAACTATAGCCCATGGTGTTGGCACCCAGGCAGATGTACATCCCAGAGTGGTCTTCTGTTGCCCGTGCTATGAGCAGCTTGTTGAGGTACGAACCGTCTGGACGAGACCAAACATCGCCCGCCGGCAGGACCACGAACCTCTGGCCCCCGACCTCGATGGTGGAGTTGAACTTCTTCTCGGCACCATAATCCACTCTCTTCAGCCACTGGACTACCGGCTTCACATCACTCTGCACCTTACATTGGAAGGAGGTGGTACCTCCGTACTCTACTGTGGTGTTAACGGGATGAGTGCCAGTTAAAACAGGTTTGGATCTGGTTCTCTCTGCGTGAAGAGGAAATCAAACGGCCGTTAATGAGTAGAATGAGAGAGATTTTCCAGAGTTTTTCTTTCCACTACTGGATCATGCTTTTTAAAATATTATTTTTTTCTCTCCTCACCAAATTATCTTTTCTTTCCTCCTCACCAAATGGCGCAGATGTGGGAATAGACCCAGCTCCTACCATTGTGAAGCTAGAGGTTTGATGGAGCAATGGGTCTTTCCATGCGAGTTGGTCTGGTTTGGAAACCCCCCTACACAATTCCTATTGAGTACGCAGTAAATGGACTCAGTGGAGATGGTAAGGAATATTATCACTGATACTCACTGCAGTTCCATGAGACAGTTGTGTAGGAAGGAAAAGCAGATGCTGGTTTAAACCGAAGATAGACACAAAAAGCTGGAGTAATTCAGCGGGCCAGGCAGCATCTCTGGAGAGAAGGAGTGGGTGACTGAAGAAGGATCTCGATCCGAAACATATAAGATTGTTAAGGGTTTGGACACGCTGGAGGCAGGAAACATGTTCCCGATGTTGGGGGATTCCAGAACCAGGGGCCACAGTATAAGAATACGGGGTAAGCCATTTAGAACAGATGAGGAAACACTTTGTCTCACAGAGAGTTGTGAGTGTGTGGAATTCTCTGCCTCAGAGGGCGGTGGAGGCTGGTTCTCTGGATGCTTTCAAGAGAGAGCTGGATAGGGCTCTTAAAGATAGTGGAGTCAGAGGATATGGGGAAAAGGCAGGAGCGGGGTACTGATTGGGGATCATCAGCCATGATCACATTGAATGGCGGTGCTGGCTCGAAGGGCCGAATGGCCTACTCCTGCACCTATTGTCTATTGTCGATTGAAACATAGAAACATAGAAATTAGGTGCAGGAGTAGGTGCATTCGGTCCTTCGAGCCTGCACCGCCATTTAATATGATCATGTCTGATCATCCAACTCAGTATCCCGTACCTGCCTTCTCTCCATACCCTCTGATCCCCTTGGCCACAAGAGCCACATCTAACTCCCTCTTAAATAGAGGTGGTGGTGGAGGAGGAACTGACCCTGGTTGGGGTGGGAGAGTTCCAGAGACAAAAAAGCTCTGTGAAAACTCAGCGGGTGCAGCCTCATCATCTATGTTTTAAAGGAAATTTCCCAACGTTTCCTTAAGCAAAACCCTTCTTCAGACTGATCGGGGGCGGGGACAAGAAAGGAAAAAAGGAGGAGGAGCCCGAAGGCTGGGGGATGGGAGGAGACAGCAGGGGGGCTGAGGAAGGGGAGGAGACAGCAAGGACTAACAAAATTGGGAGAATTCGATGTTCATGCCCCCGGGATGCAGACTCCCCAAGGTGGTGGTGGAGGAGGAAGTGATGAATGGTTGGGGTGGGATGTCTGATTATATTGTTTCAGATGTTATGAGTGCAGGGCATAATTGAGAACTGATCATTAGTTTCCTGCCATTCATAAGCTTGTTTTGTTTGATTGTATTCATGTATGTACAGCATTATCTGATTTGATTGAATAGACGGCAAACATCTGAAGAAGGGTCTTGACCCAAAATGCCACCTACTCCATTTCTCCGGAGATGCTGTCTGACCCGCTGCATTACTCCAGCTTTTTGTTTCTATCTTCGATTTGAACCAGCATCTGCAGTTCCTTCCTACCCAAAAGCTTTTCACTGTACCTTGATACACATGACAATAATAAACCTAAACCTATATCATTTGGTTTCTATGTATGGATCTGCCAGGTTAAACTGACTTGTCACCCTATAACATTTTCACATCTAAAATATACATTCTTGGTTACAAACTTCTCCTATTGACCACTCGAAACACCTTCGTCCTAAAATAATTAAACATGTCCTCAGATTTTCCACCTTTATCCTTCCAACTTTCACCCCTGCACTCCACTCCCATCATCCCTCAACTTAGACACATTCTCTGGAGTTCTACAAGAGATTCTTTGCTCCATGCAAAAGCCAACTCTGACTCAGCTCCAAGTGTCCCTCCACTTGGCTGGACTTGGCAAAACCCTTGGCTCAGAGCTGGAAGACTATACGAGTCAGAGCCCTTCAGCCCACCTTGTCCATGGCGAAGCCTCATCACCTAATATATTGTCGTTTATTGTATCTGTCTGTGTCTAAACAGGCTGCTACATTGCCTACATCCCAATGCTGAGTACACTTCTTCTGACCTCCCACCATAGAAGGGCTCTATAGGAGGAGCAATGGTCAACATCATCAAAGACCTTCACTATCCTGGCCAAAGATCACGATCCTGGCCATGCTGTTGTTTCACTTCTACCATCGGGAAGGAAAGTACAGGAATCTGAAAACTGTGACCTCCAGGTTCAAGAATAGCTTCTCCCCAACAGGCTCTTGAACACTATACAACACTAACCTATGAACTATCAACGGCTGTCTTTGGTTGCACTAAGACTTCTGGCTTTCTATTTGCACTAGTATCGGGATTATTAATTATTCAAATTTTGTTTATTGTATATTATCTATGAGTATTGTGTTAAAGGCCTGCAATGCCGCTGCAAGTCAGAATTCCATTAATGGTACAAAAGACAAGTTAACATTTTTGACTTCACATCAGGAGAGTTCTGAACAGGGAATGTGAGATGTTTAGGCATAAGCTGGGTTTGTGTGGATCATAAGAACATAAGACATAGGAGCAGAATTAGGCCATTCGGCCCATCGAGTCATTCCATCTATTTTTCTCTCTCAACCCTTTTTTCCTGCCTTCTCCCCATTATCTTTGATGCCATTACTAATCAAGAACATATCAATCTCCACTTTAAATATACCCAATGTCTTGGCCTCCACAGCCACCTGTGGCAATGAAGTCCACATATTCACTGCCCTCTGGCTAAAGAAATTCCTCCTCATCTCCATTCTAAAGCTACATCCTTTTGTTCTGGTCTTAGATTCTTCCACAACTGAAAATATCCAATCCCCATCCACTCTATCTAGGCCTTTCATTATTTGGTAAGTTTCAATGAGATCCCCCCTCATCCTTCTAAACTCCAGCCAGTACAGGACCAGAGCCATCAAACGCTCCTCATTTGTTAACCCAATCATCCCTGGGATAATTCTCATGAACCTCTACTAGATCCTCACTAACACCAGCACATCCTTCCTCAGGTATGGGGCCCAAAACTGCTCACCATATTCCAAATGTGGCCTCAGCATTATACCTTGCAATTATTTTCTAGTCCTTTTGAAATAAGCATGTGTCAGGGTATTTACCAACGACGTCGAGTTTATAGGTGGCGTTGATTTCCCCCGCGGTGTTGAAGACATGGCAAGTGTACTTCCCGCTGCTATCGGGCTTCAGGTTCCTCAGGCTAAGGGTCCACCTGTTCCTCCTGTCCTCCGCGATCCGCTGATCATCCTTCCACCACACGATGTCTGGGCGCGGGTTCCCGCTGGCAGTGCACTTCAAGCGGACCGAGCTGCCCACAGGCCGCGCTATCACTCGCTGCCGCATCTTACTGGGCTGGGTGAACCTGGGCTTAACTGTGGCGTGGGAAGAGAGGACAGAGAAATAAGGCATCAACATGAGACTCGTCAAAGTCATCCTTTAACACCATTACCAGATTCTGCATCTACCCACCGCCAGTCCTTGGCAGTGTAGGCACCGACTCTTGCAATCTTATCAAGGTGGTATCTTATAAATTATCTTAGTGGCGCAGCGATAGAATTGCTGCCTACTGTGCCAGAGACCCGGGTTCGATCCTGATTTATGGGTGCTGTCTGTAAGGAGTTTGTACGTTCTTCCTGTGACCGCTTGGGTTTTCTCTGGGATCCTCCCACACTCCAAAGACGTACAGGTTTGTAGGTTAATTGGCTTGGTATAAATGTAAATTGTCCCTAGCGTGTGTAGGATAATGTAAGTGTACGGGAATCGCTGGTGGGACGAAGGGCCTGTGTCTGCACTGTATCTTTAAACTAAAAAAACTAAACTATAAGTCCGAACACGAGCTGTGTCGTATATGTACACAGTTAAACAAAAACGGTGTATGACCATATAGTGTGACAATGCCCTCAGGATGCAGGTATCCCCACATATAGCTGTTGCCCTTTACCCGCCATGAGCTGTGTTTAGTTTAGTTTAGATGCACAGTGTGGAAACAGGCCCTTCGGCCCATTGAGTTTGTGGCGACCAATGATCACCCGTATACTAGTTTTATCCTACACAATAGGGACAATTTACAGGAGACAATTAACCAACAAACCTGCATGTCTTTGGAGTGTTGGGGGAAACCTGAGCATCTGGAGGAAACACATGCGGTCACAGGGAGAATGTACAAACTTCGTACAAACAGCACCCGTAGTCAGGATCGAAACTGGGTTTCTGGCGCTATATGGTAGCAATTGTACAGCTTTGCAACTGTGCCACCCACTGTACCTTTGTTCTGAGGCTGCTGTTGCCCTCTGGAAGGCTCAAACCCAGTTTGCCAGGTTAATTCACAGTCTGGTCATAAATGAGACTACTAAAACTGAAACGCTGCAGATGTGGCGAATGTGAAGGTATAAACAGATGGTGGTACTCAGCAGATCATCCTACTGAGAGTAAGTAGTTAGGCATTTGGCTCACTAAATCTCCCTCCATTTTGCCACAATGTGCACTCTCAGCTCAGGCATGGCTGCAGGATAAACCTCCCTCATCACCGCTGAGAGAAGGATTTCTAAACCAGATGGGTAGTACAGTTTCAATGACTGGGGTTCGATCCTGACCTCGGGCTCTGTGTATGTGAAGTTTGCTCTGTGATCGTGTTGATATCCTTCGGGTGCTCTACTTTCCTCCCACATCCCAAAGTAGGTTGATTGTTCCTACGACATGATACGGTACAATACGATAGAACTTTATTTATCCCAGGAGGGAAATTGATCTGCCAACAGTCATAAAACACAAAACACATGAAACATACTGTGAATGACTCCTTGTACAGGTGGGAAAATCAGGGCCCTGTGAGAGAAGCCGATGGGCATGTGAGAGTGAAGAGGTTGCAGGGACATACGTGCAAGAATAATATCACAAAATCATAAGACATAGGAGCAGAATTAGGCCATTCAGCCAATCGGGTCTGCTCCACCATTCAATCATGGCTGATCTATTTTTTTCTCTTACCCTATTCTCCTGCCTTCTCCCCATAAACGTTGATGCCAGAATCGGATGGGTGGGTTTGTTCAAAGAACCAGCATAAACTGAATGGGCCGAATGGCCTTGAACTGCATCGTTCGGATTTGTGGAAAGCAAAATATGACAAAAATATATTTGTAAAATTAATCCCAATAGCCCATTGTGCCCAAATTGTGCTTTAGCTAAACCTCAAATGCATCCCCTGCATCTTTGTGTCTCCTCTTTACCCAAAGCCTGGACAACTTCTGTGTGCGAGGCTGTAATTCCAGGCCAGTTTTATCCTGGGTTGCAACCAATGCCCTACTGCAGTCTGGGGCCCATGAGCCACCATTTGCACCATCACTGAAGCCTGCCTGCGTTCTTGTCACCTCCGCACACCTCAGGCTGACCAACCGTCTGGCCGTGGCAGCAATTAGGTGGTGGCACTTCCTGTGGACACAAAGATGCCGCCGAGTTTTCAATGGATACCTACTCAGTTGCTTTCCACTGGGCTCCAGGTTTGCGGAGTCGGACTGAGATCCTTCAGGAAGAGGCAGGCCACTGTTTGCTGTGCTGCTGTCATCTGTAGGGTAAAGAACACACATCATGGACTTTAGCCGTTGGAAAGAACTGCCGATGTTGGTTTAAACAGAAGATAGACACAAAAAGCTGGAATAACTCAGCGGGACCGGCAGCATCGCTGTAGAGAAGGAATGGGTGACGTTTCGGGTCGAGACCCTCTTCAGACTTCAACCAGATGGATGGTGACATCCTATCTATGAGCTGCCCTTGGAAAAAAAGTTTTGATTTGGGTTCATTTAATAATTTAAGCCGTGGAACTTGTACCACCATTAACAGCCTTGGGCGGTTCAATATCTTTGCTCACGTCTTGCATGATGCAAGACCTCCAAGCAGTGCAGGCAGTTACAGAGTCATGAAAAGATCCTGGTAGCCATGATGTATTTTTGTTGGCCTTCCTCCAAGTAGGCCATTGAGCACCAGAAACACAGACCCAATATAATATGACACAATTTCCTCTACTGTCCCACAATGTCAATGCCAACTTGTACAACTGGTCTGTCCAAGTGATCTGGGTCTTGTGTTTATGGAGTGATCGTTCTGGCAAACGCACACAGCTCTTTAATTCAAAGCTTGCAAGAGGCCTGTTGTCCCAGTATTTCTTATAACTTCCCGGATGATTTATTTTCACTTTATTTTCTGAAAGTCTAGTCCTCGCCTGATTCATAACCGTTCTTGAAACTGGAGTTAGTTTTTCTGCTGATTTTAATTCGAAAAATATTATTCTTGGATTTTCCTATTTCAAGAAAACAATGTTGAAATATGAGGTTTGATTGAGAAAACAAGCTAATTTTAGGGAATGTGGTATCTTTCAGTTTCTCTTGCATTGTGTCCTGGTGGTTTTAATTCAGGTTATCTAACAATTTCAAATATTGATCACGTTTGATGATGAATTGATAACTAAAAGTAAATAATCAATAGAATTTCTCCTCAACCGTTTATTTTATTAAACCTTTGCTGTAATGTTCCGAAGGTGCAAAATAATTTGTACATTGCAACTGAATGGTCTCCATGGGATCATTCAGCTCTTTGATCCTGTTCCATCACTCAATGACGCCCAGAACTATCTGTACTTGCCATGAAAGACCTATTGATTTCAGATTTAACATTATTAATTGAATGACTCTCTTTGAGGGGGGATCTCCATATTTTCACCACACTTTATGTGAGCCTGTCATTCCAAACTTGTCTACTGATCCTGACCTTATGTCCTCGTGTTCTTGGCTCCCTTGCAAGTGAAACATGTTTCCCTCGCTCTACCCTGTCAATTTCTTTCAAAGTCTTACAAACATCAATCAACTCACCCTTTGACGCTCTATATTCCTATGAATAATTGATATCCAATTGGTGTACAATTTCCACTCATAATTTAACCCCTGGAACTCTGATGGATAACCTGAGCTTCATATCTTCAAGGGCCAATATGCCATAACTAAGGAGTATTGCCCAGATCTGTGCACTGCACTTTAAGTGAGATCTAATTGAAATTATTTTTACAGTTGTGGAAAAAACTCGCTTCTCATTATAGCTCCTAGTATTAAAGCCAAATCTCCATTGCCCCCTTTGATTGCTTCCGATCTATGTTCAAGAAACCTCTGAACATCAGTTCCTGTCTTTTCCAAATTAAAATAATACTCAGGTGGCACAGCAGTAAAATTGCTGCCTTACAGCGCCAGAGACTCGAGTTCGATCCAGATTATGGGTGCTGTCCGAATGTAGCTTGTATGTTCTCCCTGTGCCCTATGTGGGGTTTCTCGGGGTGCTCTGGTTTCCTCGCACACTCCGTAGACGTACAGGTTTGTAGGTTAATTGGTTTGGTATAATTCTAAATTGTCATTAGTGTGTGTGGGATAGTTTAAGTGTGCGAGGATCGCTGGTTGGCACGGACTCGGTGGGCCGAAGGGCCTGTTTCCGCACTGTATCTCTAAACTAAACGAATTTATTTTTCTAGCACCTAAACTGAGAGAAGTCACATCGTTATGCCTCTTGCCACAGCTTTGACATTCTGTTAACCCCATCAATGTGTGACTTCATACCACCTAATTCACTATTAATTTTTGTGTTTTCAGTAAAGTTATACATGTAGCTCTCCATTGTCTTATCCAAAACAATGAATAACAGAGGGTTGGATCTTCTCCCAATTACGGTACATTCTTGTTACCATTACTCTCTGCCTTATGATTTCTAAACAACTAGCTCAAGTATCTACCTTCATTTCTTTGATGTACAACCCTGTAATCAATCTCCTTAAGTCCATATAAACTGCACCCATAGACACAAAAAATGGACTGAAGAAGGGTCCTGACCTTCAAAGTCACCCATCCATGTCCTCCAGGGATGCTGCCTGACCTGCTGAATGACTCCAGCACTTTGCGTCTTTCCCATGGACATTCGCCTATATCACTTGGGCTATTCCCTCAAAAAATGCAATCGTGCTTATTAGACATGACCTCCTTATTGGTTCTCTCTAAAAGGTACAGATTTCTCCGGGTGCTCAGTGACTCTGTATTTACAGATTTCATTAATTTCACTATTGTCCTCATCAATCATTTCTTAGTTTTTTTTCTCTCTCACACCATTTTAAAAAATAATGTTGAATTTGTAACTTTCCGGCAGCAACTCATGAATCAGGAAAACTTTAGGAGCATCTTCAATTTCCTAACCTATTTGCTTTCAACCCTGAGTGGAGGTCATTATGTCTGGGGATTTTTCAGTCTTTGGAACCATTTTTATTTTCTGATATTCTGAGTTTCATTCGTTAATTCTTAATGCGTTTTCATGGAACGTTAGATATATGTATCTCCTGGAGACTGCTTTTCATATTTCCAATTTCCTGCATATATCACCTTTTTGCTCTTCCCTTCAGTTCTTTATACGTTCCCTAGTTGTTTGCACTTTTCACTCCTTGGTATTGAATGATCTTGCCTCATCCATCAAACTGGGTGAGTTCAATATTGGAGATCCATGCTTTCAGAAGCCTATTGTAGCTCGGCTCTCTGCTAATTTTCTGTCATGTTCATTTGTATTTTACCCAACCACACTAGTAACCAGCTCACTGCTTCATCTGCTTATGGTTAACTGTAGTAAAATGCAGAATCTCAAGAACATTTCAAAATTAACATTGACGAAGGGCATATTACAATCAGTTAGATAAATGTTCCTTTACTGTTAGGTTATCAACTGAGACAAATTATTTCCAAATGTTGCATGAACTGGCTTCTTTCCTGTTGTAGATAACATTGTTCTAAAAGAAATCTGGAAGACACTCAAACAGTCCACTGCCTTCCTAATGAAACTCTCTGCTCTTCCCAAATCAGACATTTAAATAGTTCCATTAAGAAACCTTATGTTTGGCTCCAATCTCTTTAATCTTCAAAATTAATCAGTTATCCACATCATTATAGCTATTATGAAGTAGATTTTCTCCCTTGAGATATACTTCCATTAGGGCCCTCCAGTGTTACTTAATTCTGATCCAAAGAAGGTCATTCTCCAGCGTTGCCTCTCTTTGTGGTTACATCTTTGTTGCCTTTTTCCCTGGCGGTCCATTATCTGATTGCTCAGAGCATAAGCTACCATCTTGTTTCTCTAAGTTGATGACTTACTCTTTCATCTGAATGATGCAAAGTGTTGGAGTAACTCAGTGGGTCAGGTAGCATCCCTAGCTTTGAAGAAGGGTCCCAACCTGAAACATTAACTACCCATGTTCTCCAGGAATGCGGACTGACCAACTTAGTTACTTCAGCATTTTGTGACTTACCTTGATAAACCAGCTTCTGCTGTTCCTTGTTTCTACATTCTTACTTGGTCTAACTGACAAGTTTGTATAGACAATAGACAATAGGTGCAAGAGTAGGCCATTCGGCCCTTCGAGCCAGCACCGCCATTCAATGTAATCATGGCTGATCATCCACAATGACTACCCCGTCCCTGCCTTCTCCCCATATACTCTGACTCCGCTATCTTTAAGAGCCCTATCTAGCTTTCTCTTGAAAGTATCCAGAGAACCCACCACCACCGTCCTCTGAGGCAGAGAATTCCACAGACTCACTACTCTCTGTGTGAAAAAGTATTTCCTCATCTCCATTCTAAATGGCTTACCCCTTATTCTTAAACTCTTAAACTGGTTCTGTACTCCCCCAACAGCGGGAACATGTTTCCTGCCTCAATCTTATATGTTTCAATGAATCCCTCTCATCCTTCTAAATTCCAGAGTATACAAGCCCAGCCGCTCCATTCTCTCAGCATATGACAGTCCCGACATCTCGGGAATTAACCTTGTAAACCTACGCTGCACTCCTTCAATAGCAAGAATGTCCTTCCTCGAATTTGGAGACCAAAACTGCACACAATACTCCAGGTGTGGTCTTACTGGGGCCCTGTACAACTGCAAAGGGACCTCTTTGCTCCTATACTCAATTCCTCTTGTTATGAAGGCCAACATGCCATTCGCTTTCTTCACTACCTGCATGCTTACTTTCATTGACTGATGAACAAGGACCTCAGATCCTGTTGTACTTCCCCTTTTCCCAACTTGACCCCATTTAGATAATAATCTTCCTTCCTGTTTGTGCTACCAAAGTGGATAACCTCACATTTATCCACATTAAACTGCATCTGCCATGCACCTGCCCACTCACCCAACCTGTCCAAGTCACCCTGCATTCTCATCGCATCCTCCTCATAGTTCACACTGCCACCCAGCTTTGTGTCATCTGCAAATTTGCTAATGTTACTTGTAATCCCTTCATCTAAGTCATTAATATATATTGTAAATAGCTGCGGTCCCAGCACTAAGCCTTGTGGTACCCCACCAGTCACTACCTGCCATTCTGAAAGGGACATGTTAATCCTGTCTGCCAACCAATTTTCTATCCACGTCAGGATAGGCGTAGATACATATTAGCAACTGTGAACTTGTAATGAGGTTTACATTGGATTCATGTTTGTTAAAGCCATGAATACATGTGATTGAAACTGTCTAAAATACATGATTATGTCCTCCCAATCAAATCATTGTCTTCTTAGGTTCACACATGTGATATATATGTATGTATACACACACACATATATATGTGTTATATATGTGTATATAGATGTATACATTTACACTTATGTATATAGGGTGTGTAGGAATATATCTATGCTATTTTACAGTATATGTTATCAGCTAAGGTACTATGTTTACATACCTGTTGTAATTCTGCAAGTGAGATTACATTGCTCCCTTTTGGGAGACATGACACTAAAACACTCTTGTCTCTTGACAATAGAATGCTCATAATAATATCAATATTAGGTACCTTGGCAACAGGCACGGCATGCAACATATATTGTTATAAAGAGTAACAAATGCCTTTGATTATCTTCCTTTACCAAGGCCGTCTATCAGCTCTTAAAGGGTTAATGTTCTTGCTCCGTTTGACGCAGGACAAATAGCAACTCAAGTGTTGGTATTCAGAAGGAATGACACGGCAGCTCTGACTGTCTGATGGGTACACACCATCCTAGAATTCCCCTGGGATTAGGTTGCTTTTAACAAATACCATGGCTTCACGGGAATCTGACCGAGTGCATTCAAGCATACTACTGGAGCCATCCGAAGCCTCTCTTCTGTCAGTGCAGAATCTCCCCTTTTTAGACAGCATTAGGAGGGCAAAGTGCTGGCACTGTGTACATGGGTGTTAATGCTGACCAAGAGGTGTTGAATTAGCTAATGTTCAGCAACCAGCATTTCCACAAGTTCTGTTCAGGGATTGTTCTTGGATAATGGGGCAAATATAGGTTGCAGTATTTACAGGAGGGTGGGGAAATTGTAGATACAATTGGACTTGCTGGTGGCAGGTTAACCTTGGTCACAGCCTTTGCACATGCTACTCATGTATAACGGGTAGATTGAAGAGGCACCGACATCAGCTTGCGATCAAATAAAGTATTCAACATGGATAATTGGCCATAGGAAGGAAGAAGTGTAACCTGAGCCTTTGAAGTGGTGATTGAAGATCGAGATGAAGAGATGGGTTTTCTTGAAGGTGATGATCGAAATTGTTAGAGAGTGTGTTCAGGATAGAAGGAACAAGTTTGAGAGGATGGGGGACTGAGAGAAAGCAATGAATGGGATGTGATTAAGGTTACAAGTTGGCTGGAGTGGGAGAACGGGGAAGAATGAAAAAGGCTTTTCAATGAGTACAAAGTGTAAAATTGCACCAACAGGAGATGTGAAACCAAAGTTGGCTGCTTGTTTTATTTTGTTAGCCAAGAGTTGAGACAGTGATTATGAAGAGATGGTAGAGTGTCAGAGATGTGAGAACAGTTCACAGTGCCAGAAGAAATAGGATCCATTCTTACTCTTGCAAAACGACTTCAATCTTAACTTCAGACATGGCCAACAACTAGAATGTGCAATCCTCATCAAACAATAAACGGTTACTTAAATTATCTAAAAATAAAGATACAGATGTGAGTTGGACATTTGTTTTATCAAACGCCTGATTTTACCACCCATTGACCTCATGAGTACAAAATGATTGTCTGATCGCCTGATCCCATGGAATGGATTGTTAAGCATCAAGGCACTAATGGAATAAATGTAACCATGTGTTTCCTAATCCCAGCTTCACTCAGGAACCAGTTCACTAGAGAAGTTCCCGTCTACCCATACCTCCAGCTAAAAAGGTTACCAGATTACCTTTAAAGCTGTAAAGCATTCCCATGTGGCAACTTAAAATATTTTAAAGGGAGCTCAGCCATTTTCTGAAAGAGGTGCTGTTTTTTGTTGCCGAGCGAGAGTCTAAGGACATAGACCAGTTTGTCATCTTGAGCAGAAAGAAAGATATGTGGTACCAACACATTAGGATTAAATGCCAGACACTTGGTCCTTAAAGCGGGTCACTTAACACCAGATCGAATGGGGTAGTTTCATCCTCCAAAACTATTCTCCACAATTTGATCTGCCAGACATCCTTCCTGTTTCCATCCCCAACATGTCCAAGGTTCTTGGGTGTCTAGAGCCATGATACACAGTCTCAAAGTAAGGAGTCAACCAATTGTGACAGAGATGAGATGAAATTTCTTCACAGAGTAAATTTTTGGAATTCTCTGTCCAAGAAGACTGTGGAGGCTGAGTTATTGGACGCATTCAAGACGAAGTGGAATACATTTTTATATATTAGTGGAATGCAGGGAGAAGTAGTGATTACAGGATTACATGATCAGCCATGATCTTACTAAAAGAGTGCAGCAGAAATGATGGGCCGAATGGTCTTCTCTTGATTTTATTTCTTATGTTCTTATAAATTAGAGAGATTCCACAATGGCATTGGGTGGCACAGTGCTGCAGCTGAGAGAGCTTCTGCCTCACAGCGCTGAAGATTCAGGTTCAAACCTGACCTTGGGTCCTGTCTGTATGGATTTTGCATGTCCTCCCCGTGAATGTGTGAATGTCCTCTAGAGTGCTCCAGTTTCCTCCCACATGCCAAATACATGTGTATCGTCAGATTAATTAACCACTGTAAATTACCGCGAGTGAGTGGGAGAATCTGGGGAGATTTGGTGGAAATGAGAGGAGATTAGCAAAAAAAGAGATGAATGTGGGATTAAGTGTAAATGTCTGATTGATGGTGAGTGGTGGTCTGTTGCTATGCAATGAGTCTATGACATAGGGTTTTATGCTCTATTCCTTTCTCTCTACTTACTGTATCATTTATTCCCTTAAATGGCTCAATACTTGTATAAATCACTCCAATAAACCCACATGCTGCTGAGTTCCATGTTCTTACCAGATTCTGAACAAATGTTTAAGATGCTGGAAAAAAATCGAAGGTAGATAAAAATGCTGGAGAAACTCAGCGGGTGAGGCAGCATCTATGGAGCGAAGGAATTGGTGACGTTTCGGGTCGAGACCCTTCTTCAGACCGATGTGATATCAAATACCTTCATCGTTTAAAAGCCTGCTATGATCTCACTCTTACTGTTCCCCTTTCTCAAGAAAAGAGCCCAAACTATCTGCTTTCCTTGATAGTTCCCACCATCTTGTTTCTGGGAACGCACTTGTACATTTTTTTAAACATTTATTCCAGCACCTCGATATCCTTTCTGCTGTATGTGGACCAGATGTTTGAGTTATATCTTGATTGTGGTCTGACCAAGGATCAGTACAGGTTTAATATAATTCTTAACTTTTAAATCCTGTTCCTTTAGAAATGAAAGCCAGTGCTACCATAACCTCTTGGTGATCTCGAGACCAATATTAGTAATGTACCTAAGACGTTTCCTTGTTGCCCCAAAGTAAGAGCTGCGATGGTCAAAGATTTTCTTGAAAGCTCTGGGGTTTTATGGAAAACACCAAACTCTCCAAGACTTAATGGCGTGGAGTTAAAAAACACAAGAGTTATTAAATGTGGAAAGAAAGAGTTATTTAAAATCTTAAATGTTCCACTTCCTTGTGGTTTTCAACCTATATGTGTCCATGTGCTTGAGGGGGGGGGGGGGGGGGGGGGGAGCGGGGGGGGGGGGGGGGGGGGGGGGGGGGGGTGCTGTGGGGAAGGGTTGTTATAGGACAGTACCTCTTTGTAGCACCTCTTGCTTATTTTCCATAGAGAAAGGTCACTGTTGTAAACTTAGCATGAAACCATGTTGACATAACCCTGCACAGGAAGCCAGGGAGTGTAATTAAACCCAAGCTGCTTGAAACTCCACTATGCAGCTTTGAATTAGACTGTTCAGTACAGTATAGTGATCATGGAAACTAACCAGCACTCTCTCCCTCTCTTTCTATCTCTCTCTCTCACATGCACATACACACATGGTCCATTGGTTTTGAACTCAGCATTTAAAATAATACATAGAAACATAGATAGAAACATGGAAAATAGGTGCAGGAGGAGGCCATTCGGCCCTTCGAATGATCACTATTCATTGTGATCATGGGTGATCGGCCCCAATCAATAACTCGTGCCTGCCTTCTCCCCATATCCCTTGATTCCACTAGCCCCTAGAGCTCTGTCTAACTCTCTCTTAAATCCATCCAATGACTTGGCCTCCACTGCCCTCTGTGGCAGGGAATTCCACAAATTCACAACTGTCTGGGTGAAAAAGTTTTTTCTCACCTCCGTCTTAAATGACATCACAGTGAAGATTCACGCTCACTGCTCAAAAGCACCCCAGATAACACGCTCTGCTCACAAGCATCCCAGATTTTGCCCAAGTTGTCATTCTGAGGGTGAATTTCCAAATTCCTCAAAGTGATAGCACACAAACCTACACATTTCCAAGAAGCTTCGAGAATAACGATCAGCGAATACAGTTCTTTGCCACTGTCTGCAAAATGTCTCCAATTCATAAAGGTTATGAATGACATGATGGCATACAACAGATCTAAAAATATATATATATTTTTTAATAATCTTTTTATTAGAGGCAGGTACATATCATATTAAAAACATTTCATGTATATCATTCCTACATTAGTAATATTATCGATTGATATTAACTCTGCTTCTAGTATTTTTTTTAAATATAGATAGAAAATAAGAAAGAGAAATTAAAAAAAAAAAATAACATGATAAAGAAGAATGGAATAATTTACTAAAAATATAACATTGGAGATAAGTTTGTAAATTATAAAATATAACTTTTCAACTAATCCTTAATTCGAGTTTCAGTCAGGTCACGTGCCGAGCCAGTCTGCCCCTTCAAGTAGTCAATGAATGGAGACCATATTCTGATAAAAAGTTCTTGTTTGTCCATTAAGACAAGTCTGATTCTTTCCACATGTAAGGTCTCCGACATTTCCACAATCCACATTTTAATTGTGGGGGTTATAGGATCTTTCCAAAATTTTATATTAATTTTTTCCCAGTTATTATACTATAGCCGATAAAGATTCTTTGGGTTGTTGTAAATGTTAGGCTTTGTTCTGATATTCCTAGTATTATTAGTTTTAAATCGCGATCCAATTGAGTGTTGACAACTATAGATATTATTCTAAAAATGTCCTTCCAGAAGTTTTTGATTTTTATACAATTTGCGAATGTATGAGCTAGGTGAGCCTCTAAATGTTGACATTTATCACATATAAGGGAGATATGTGGGAGGATTCTATTTAGTTTTGTTTTGGAGTAATGTAATCTATGTAGTACTTTAAATTGTATTAAAGAGTGTCTGGCATTTAATGAACATGATTGTTAAGTGGTGTAAACTTTCATCCCAAATATCTTTTGTTTTTGGTTGGCTTAGTTCATTTTCCCATGTTTGTCTATATAAATCCGTAGGTGGTATCTCACTATCTAATAGGATATTATAAATATGAGATATTAATTTATCTGTATTAGAATGTTTATTCAAACAATCATCAAGAATTTCTGGATCTCTAGTTCTAAGGTTTTGCGTATTTGAATTAACATAATCTCTAAGTTGTAAATATCTAAAAAATTAAAGGACAGAAATACACAAATGAGATTAAACTAATTTATTAAAGCATGTAAAAGAGTAAATCAGTAATACTGCTCAGAACAATGCGAATGGCCTCATTTTATTAGTCAGCACATTAACCTCTCAGCTCATTTGAATTTCTTGTGTGTTTCTTTCATCCCAGACATGCTATTATCCATGGGTCTGGTTTTGGCCCAAAACGTTGCCTATTTCCTTCGCTCCATAGCTGCCGCCTCACCCGCTGAGTTTCTCCAGCATTTTTGTCTACCTAGTCTTAAAACTGCCTATTCCTTAACTTTCTATTCCCAGTCTATCACACATTTGCTAATGTCAGATCCCAATCCATTGTCCACAGTCACACTCTGCTCTTGTTCTGTTGTGCTTTGTGTTAGGCATTACTCCAATCTATTAGTCTGTTGCTCCTGTATAACACATGCCCCACTCTATTATGCTCTGTGTACTACACTTCCCAGTCTATTCCTCTCTGCATCATAAAAAGCCACAGTCTATTCCCCTCTGTGTAATACATACCCCATTCTATTACCCATGCCCAAGTCTATAAGCCTCTGTAACACTCGCTGCCAGCTTATTACATTCAATGCAACATCACGTTACAGTCTATTACATACTCCATTGGTCACTTTGTAACCCACTGCCCTAGTGTATTACACCCTGTTTAATGATCTGCTCCTGTCTGTTACACACTGTGTAACACTCACTGACTCAGTCTTTACACCATGTAAATCACACCGCCCAGTCTATTTCCCTCTTTGTACCGCACTGTCTGGTCTATTCCCCTCTGTGTCCCATACTTCCTCAGTCTATTACACTCTATGTAACACACTACAACATTCTACTCTCCCCCATCTAACCCACTGACTCATCTAATACTGATGTGTTTAAGCATACAAGACCCTGGGCCAAGAGCTTGAAATGAGATTGCTCCAATTTTTTTTTTTCTGGCTGGCCAAGACATTATAGGCTGAATGGCCTCAATCCATGCTGTAAGTTTCAATAATGCTTGGAGCTTTCTAATACCTGTTTATTACCAGCTGTGCCATTCATTCCCAATTGTCACCTTATACCTTGCTGTTTTCTGGACATTATGGTATGAAGATGGGACTCAGATGGCGCATTCTCCACTGTGATTCAGAAGATTATTTAATATACCTCCACTCCAAATACTTGAACACATAGCTCGAACCAACACTCCAGTGCAGAATTGAGAAGATGTGCTCGATCAGGATACCACTGTATGGATCACAATGTTGATCACAGAATGATCGTATGATCACCAAAAAAGATCCCAATGTGTTCATTCAAAGAGCAGCAAGAATCCCAATCAATAAGTGTTCATCAACAACACAACAAATGATATTATCTGATCATTATAACAACGCTAGTTTGGTGCTGCATTCATTGACTGCTGCAAGTTTCTCCATTTTAACAATGACAGCTTTATTCTGCTAGTCTTTTCCACTCTAAAACTCCCCAAGCACCTCATTTTTCCCATCACACAGAGAAACATGGCCGTCAAATTGAGCCAAAAACAATTTCTTTAAAATAAACAATTGAATCATTAAGAGATCGTCACGTTTGGGAAAGCGGAAAGAAGATGCTGGTTTACAAAACAAAGACACAAAGTGTTCGAGTAACTCAGCATGTCAGGCAGCATCCCTGGAGAACATGGATAGGTGGAATTTCGGGTTGGGACCCTTCTTCAGACTAGGAGGCAATTGATATAGATGTCTTCGGCAATCAGCTGGAAATGAGCCATGTGAATTGTGCTTGGAATACTAAAGACATTCCACTGCCTTACTGTCAGTCCTTCTCAATACTTCTCCGTGGGTATTTGTGTTGGCATTGGTTTATTATTGTCACGTGTACCGAGAGACTGGGAAATACTTTGTTTTGTGCCCTATCCAGGCAATTCATACCGTCAGTACAGTTATACCATACATGAGTACAAAAGATAGTGCAAAATAAGAAAGGAAACAGAGTGCAGTATATAGTGCTGAGTATCAGAGAAAATACAGATAAAAATAAGTGCAAAGTCCGCAACAAGGTCGATTGGGAACACACCTTTAACATATGAGAGGATGTTCAAGTCTGATAACAGCAGGGAAGAAGCTGTTCGTTCTTCAGTCTCGTGGTACCTGCTTTTAAACCTTTGTCTTTTTTTGTCCCAAAGGGAGATGGGAGAAGAGGGAATGACCGGGGTGTGATAATTCATAGACGCAGAGTTAGGCCATTCGGCCCATCCAATCTACTCCACCAGTCAATCATGGCTGATCTATCTTTCCCTCTCAACCCCATTCTCCTGCCTTCTCCCCGTAACCTTTGAAATTGTGATTGGCCTTGATTATGTTGGCTGCTTTTCCAAGGAAGCGTGAAGTATAGATGGAGTCAATTGGGGGGGGGGAGAGGCTGGTTTGTGTGATGGATTGGGCTGCCTCCACAAGTCTCTGCTATTCCTTGCTGTCTTGTAGTCTTGTGCAGAGCAGTTGCCTTACCAAGCAGTGTTGCAACCCGACAGGATGCATTCTCTGGTATATCTTTAGAAATTGGTTAGTCATTGAAGACGTGCAATATTTCTCTAGTTTTTGGGGGAATTAGAGGTGGCTGATGTGCTTTCACAGCAGTAGCATTAACTTGGTTGGACCAGGACAAATTATTAGTGATATTTACATCTAGGAGCTTGAAGCTTTTGGTCATCTCCACTGCACCACCTTTGATATAGACTGCATTACATGTCACATATCACATGATGTACTTCATCACATGTCAAGTGCAAGGTGATCGTCAACAGATAGAAACCATCTCTGAATTGCCAACCTAACCAAACCTTAACAACATCACAGCAAAGCACCTGAAGGGTGGTGTTATACAGTAGAGGTGTGCGGAATCATAAGGGGAGTGGATCGGGTAGATGCACAGTCTCTTGCCTAGAATAGTGGAATTGAGAACTAGAGGACATAGGTTTAAGATGAGGGGGGAAAAATTAAATAGGAATCTGAAGGGTAACTTTTTTACACATAGGAGTGGTAGGTATATGAAACGAGCTGCCAGAGGAGGTAGTTGAGGCAGGTACTATCATAACATTAAATAAATATTTGGGACGGGTACATGGATAGGTTTGGAGGGATATGGGCCAAACGCAGGCAGGCGGGACTAGTGTAGATGGAACATCTACAAGATGGGCCGAATGGCCTGTTTCCACACTGTACAACGTTCTATAAATCTACTGGATCGGGAAAATTCAGTACATTAGCCGTGTAGACCGGACTGGACATTTGTAAGTGCTGCCAAAATATGGGCGACTCATACATGTGTGATCCATTCAAAAATAATTTCACTGTGCAGTGCATATGTGACAATAAAGAACTATTGAACCATAGTGTGACCAGCTTTGGATGAGAACCAGGCAAGGATCTTGCAGAATAAGCTGCAATGAAAAACCTATCTCAACACAGAGCCAATAATTAAACTGATCAGTTTCAACCTATCCAGGAAGAAATTAATGGTTATCCAGAACAGGACAAGTGAGATTTTGTTTCATACTTTACTTCCCACAACCCAGAAGGAGGTCACTCAGCCATCATGTCCTTTAACTCATTAACTCTCACATGCTTATAAATTAGGTCAATTAACTTACCAGTATGGATTTGGGATTTACAGTATGTGGAAGCTGGTGCACTCTGAGACAACATATGTGGCCATAGGAAGAATATGCAAACTCAACACAGATGCCACAGGAGGTCAGGATTGAACCTGGGTCCCTGGATCTGTGAGGCCACTGCACAAATTGGAGTGCAACCAGGTACTGTGTCTATCTCTAGCACACGTTGAAGACGCAAAAACTGGATGCACGCAGAAACGTCAAGGTGTCTCACTGATCACATCTGAATGCTGGGAATGTGATCTCAAAGTAAATGAATTGAACTCTATCAAAATACTTTTATTTATTTCTAGAAAGTGGGCTTTGATGGCAGGGCTGCCATTTATTGTCCATCATCACTGCCCTTGAAGAGGCATACATGGAAATGCATCCTTGAAAGGCTCCATTCCAGGATTTCTACCGAGCATGATGAAGAAATGGCTATGTATTCATAAGGCCTGACGTGTACCTGCAGCCACTGACACTGTGTTGCATCTGCTACCATTGTCCTGATATGTAGATGCAGTGGGCTTGCGCGGTGATGTTGAAGATTCAATGATTCACTGATACTTTATGGTCACATGTGAAATTCTTTGTGTTTGCATACAATCCTTGAAAATCTTACAGCAGGCTTCACCTAGGCAGTACCCCAAAAAATTGCCACGTTTCTGGTGCCGACAAAGTTTCAAAAGTTCTTAGTACAGTCTTCTTGCAGCGGCTAGCAAGGCCTGCACCACACGTGGCTGCATTGAGTTGTTCCAGTGCATTGTGTTGATGGGATAAAATGCAGCTGTGGGAGCAAAATGGAGGTGAGGCACAGGATAAAAGAGGGGGGTGTTTGATGGCTATTGGACTAAAATTTCAGCTGTGGTAAATAGCCAATGCTGGTTGGAGATGAGTAGACTTGTAGCAGGAAGCTCACCTGAGACAAATGGCTTGTTTCTATGTTCTATATTCCTTGTAAAATAGTGTCTATACAACAGACATCTTATTTACGTAGAGTACAATATACATGGAACAACACAGCGACAATTCTCTATTAAACTGAGGGTACTGTTCAATTATGTGTTACAGTGCGTTTTGCCTTTTTCTTATATCCCACTTATGTTTTGTGGTATCTGTTTTTTTAAAAAAAATGGTTAGAACTAGCAGCCAACAGCAGCTCTGTTCGGCCTAACCCACCCGTTTGCTTGGAAACCCTACACCTGTTGAAAGGCCTCCACGGGTCTGATATGGGCCTTTGAAGACCCGCCTGGAAAAAGCAGCTTAATCTGCAATTACACAGCCCGCATTTTCTACTGAATCGGAAACAAATTCAGCCACTTCAGAGCCAGGAGGCTTAACCGCTGGGAGGAGTTGAGCTGAAGGCTAGATGAAAGCTCCTTGCCGCTGGCACGGCCATCGCTCCCAGGCATCGTATCCAAGCAAATGCGGAGCGGAGGATCAAGTTAATGCGCCGAGACTAAATATAGGGTATCACGCTGTTAATTCCGAGGTGTTCAGTTTCGCTCGCGGCCTGTGAATGGCTTGGGTCTCACCAGAATCTCCGACAGATGGAAGAACAAAAAGAACTTTATTTTCTGGGAAGGAATCCCACTCCACACTCTCCCCCTTCTCCCCCCGCCCTCGCCCTCCCATTCCTGCTCCGTCTCCCCAGATGAGAGAATAGAGCCAACTTCAGAATTCCCAATGCCATTTCAGACTTCTCTTCTCCTCACGCATGCACACGAGCTTCTTTCAAACATAGATGAGTCTCCTCAAACCTGTCTCAAATAACTTTCCCACCATTTCTCAACCCCTGCCAAACTCAGCCACCACCCAGCCTGCCGCTCAAGCCCACCGTGTCACACTAACCTCAGGCACTGTTTCTAAAGGTGTTTCTCCAGGTCTGAGACACAAACTGAGTGACTGTGGACTATTCAACTGTGTCATAGAGTCATGGAGTGATACATCGTGGAAACAGGACCTTCGGCCCAACTTGCCCAACATGTCCCAGCTACACTCCAACCTGCCTGCGTTTGGTCCATATCCCTCCAAACCTGTCCTATCCATGCACCTGTCTAACTGTTTCATAGGTGTTAGGGTAGTCCCTGCCTCAACTACCTCCTCTGTCAGCTTGTCACCTCCTCAACCCCTCCCCCTCCCCCACTCTATTTGGTGCATTTATAAGTTATAATTTATTGGAGAATGTAAGGTTGGTGTTTATGAGCATGGTTTGTGGCAGCCTGGTATGGTTTGCAATTTTTACTCCTATATCATGGGACAGACACTGGCTATCTATCCTATCCCTGCCTCTCACAATTTTATATCTATCTCTCCTGTCATTGCTCAACCTCCTTCACTCCATGGAAACCAGACTCAGCCTACCCAAGGAAAGACATAAAATGCTAGAGCAACTCAGATAGAATCCCTGGAGAAGATGGATAGTTGATGTTTCAGGTCAAGACGCTTTAATCAGTCAGAAGAAGGGTCTCAATCGGAAATGCCACCTATCCACGTTCCCCAGGGATGCTGCCTGACCTGCTCAGCTAATCCAGCATTTTGTGTCTTTCCTTGGAAAACCAGCACCAGCGGTCCAATCTCTCCTGATAACTCAAGTCCCCCAGTCCAGGCAACGTCCTTGTGAATCCTTTCTGCATGCATTACTGTGGTGTGGTGACCAGAACTGCACACGAGACTCCCAAAACTCAGTACAGCTGTAACATGACAAGATACCATAACAATGCTAGAAGTATCTGTTTACACTCTCACTTCAACAATCCACTGCTCGATGGTGTTACCACAAACTATCTAATTTATGTGAAATATATTTATTTCGCAGTTGAGCCACAATATTGTTTCCTTCTCATCTGAAGATTGACTTCCACCTCCATTCCACTTCCACCTGAAGATTTGGATGAACTCAGCGCATGATGATTTGGACGTTGTCAGTCTCCAGTCAATGAGTAACTCAATAGATAGACCTAGTGGAATATTCTGGAGTTTCCCAAGAAGTTAGCTAATCAATGCCTCGCAGTTCAACATGCCAACTTGTAACACTATTTTGTTCATGCTTCTTTGATAATTATCACTGATCTCTTCGGGCACTCGATTTTATTCTAGACCATATTGTGAAAAATACCATTTTGTTCCACAGGCCGTCAAAAAAACCCAAATTAAATTGAGGATTATTATCCAAGGTGAGTATTTCTGGTGAGCTGTGACATGAGACCATGGATCTCAATTCTTCAACAGTCAGCCCCAATGTAGGACAGGACCCAAAAAGATTCACCCTGAGTAACTATTTAAGATGTCATCATTCACTATAATTAAAATATACTCTTTGAAATAGTCTTGTTGGCCATTTTTAATTCTGCAAAATGCCTTAGCTGGCTATCCTTTGCAATCTTGACAGATGGTACATGAGTCCATTAGCTCATCAAAATCTTTAATTAACCCAGACTCATAAATATAAGTTCTGACAATAGCCTTCATGCTCAGGATAACTAGAATATTCGGAATGAAGCTCTCTCAACTTCGGGGCAGTGGTCTGATTATGTCCTTTACTGTCATTTTTGCTGTAATCTTCATCACAGTTATAATCACAAAATCCTCTGCCACCAGTTATCACATATCACAATTTATCACATATCACATTTCACAATTGTGAATATCACATTTTTACTTGTGTCTGAATTCTCCCTGGTCACTCCTGCTTCTCCCTTGTCCCATCCGGCAAGAGGTACAAAAGTGTGAAAACGCACACCTCCAGATTCAGGGACAGTTTCTTCCCTGCTGTTATCAGGCAACTGACCAATCTTATCACCAACTAGAGAGCGGTCCTGACATACCACCTACCTAATTGGAGACCCTTTTATCAGACTTTCCTGGACTTTATCTTCCACTAAGCATTATTCCCATATCCTGTATCTGTACACTGCAGATGGCATGATTCTAATCATGTATAGTCTTTCCACTGAATGGACAGCACATAACAAGAAAGCTTTTCACTGTACCTCAGTACACACGACAATAAAGTAACCTAAACTAAACAAAACTAAACTCAACTAAACTAAGCCAAACATTTGGTAATCTATAATACCATTTTGTTTTAAACTTTCAAATTAAATCATCTAATCAGTTTGAGATAAGAGAATATGCCATCTTTGCATTCCCAATGCAGCCATTAAATCAGGTTACAGACTTAGGACTAAGAATTGTTTACATGGGCAATGTTCTATCACCAAAGTTAAAGCGCTGTCCAATTGCAAGTGGTGGAACATTTTCACACCAAAACCAGTTCCTTGTATCTCTTTCTCAATTTGAGCTTAGTTTCTTTCAGTCTTCTTCAATGTACATGATTCCAAAATGATTATCTCTTCTTGACCTTGGCCCCGCATATGGCTGATTATAGTTTGCACTCCCTAATTCAAAGCATCACACAAGCTTCAATGCACATGTTGTATCACAGGCAGCCAACAGAGATTAGCTTCACAGATTCCTCTTACATTATGTCATATGCCATTTATTGTTCTGAGTCCCAATTCTACTTTTTTTTGTATTTTTTCAGTCATTAATAGTGTTGGTACACTCATACCGTTTGGCTAAATTCCAGCATGTAACCAGACCATGCCGAACAATAATATAAGTTTCACAATATTTTCAGATTTCACCACCTTCACAATTGCTTCTACTTTTGGATGCCTGATTGCAATTGTACTTCCAGCCCAAACACAAAGACCTTATTTCTCTACAAATCATATTTACTTCTTTTGACTTTTACATTGTCTTCATGCAGCTACCTGAACACGTTTTCCAAATTATCACGGATTTTCTTCTTTGGCCCTTATCTGCAAGTAGAATATCTCTGACAATTTCACACAATAATAAAGTTGTGAGTAGGACTAAGGGCTCTCATGCGTTTTCGTTATCATCACCGAAGATAGATACGAAAAGCTTGATTAAGTCAGCGGGTCAGGCAGCATCTCTAGAGAAATTGAATCTCTGGGGAAATGGGTAGGGGGGGGGGGGGGGGGGGGGGGGGGGGGGGGGGAGGGGAGGGGGGGGAGAAGAAACTGGAGGCGAGAAAAGGGTAGAACAAAATAAAACTGATTTTCAATTTATGTGAACTGAAGTTCAAAAATTCCATCCCCCCCCACCCCCTCCCCTCCACCTCTATCTTTCAGTCTGAAGAAGGGTTCCAACCCAAACGTCACCTGTTCCTGCCCGACCCGCTGAGTTACTCCACCATTTTGTGTCTATCTTCAGTATAAACCAGCATCTGCAGTTCCTTCCTTCACACTCAGTTGTCATTAGTCCTTGAATGACCAAATGAATGGACCAGCTCTAGTTGGGTTGCATGTAGTTCCTGAGAAATAGGCAATGGACACCATTCATCATCAGCTGCCTCATCCACTGTCTCCATATACACAATATGAAGACAGATTGTTTCTGCTTTAGATACTACTGCCTAGTCTTTAGTAGAATTCCATTTAATTTTAATTTATCCAGGTGTCCCAAGTTTTAAAATCAAGAAGTGACAGATTGATGTAATAATTATGTTTGTATCCAAGAATATTTCTACATACTTTCCCCATAGTAGTCGGCATGGTGGGCGGAGAGGCCTGTTCCATCAATACTTGGCAAATTTATATAATTAGCCATAACCATCAATGGATTTATTTAATTTGCCCAAAGGTCTTCAATACTCATCTGACAATGATGTCTCGTGTACACATTAAGCTGGAAGGAATGTAGAGAAGATTTACGAGGCTGTTCCCAGGACTAGAGGGTCTGAGCTATTGGGAATGGTTGGGCAGGCTATGACTTTATTCCTTGGAGTGCAGGAGGCTGAAGGGTGATCTTATCGAGATGGATGAAATCATGAGGGGAATTGATAGGATGAAAGCACAGATTATTTTACCCATGGTAGAGCAATCAAGAATGAAAGGAAACTGAGGGGCAACCTTTTAACTGAGAGGGTCATGAACATATGGGACAAGCTGCCAGAGGATGTAGTTGACGCATGTAAGATAACAGCCATTAAAATACACTTGAACATGGAGGTATATGGATAGGAAAGGTTTAGAGTGGTATGGGTCAATGGGACCAGTTTAGATGGGGCATTTTGGTTGGCATGGATAATTTGGGTCGAAGGGCTTGTTTCCATGCTATATGCTGCCTTGTCAATGCTCATGTGGGTAGACTGATGCACATTAAGGAAAACGTTTGTCTCAAAGGCGTTTTTGCTTCCTGTTATTGCGGCTGGTGTTGATCTACATTGGCTCAGTTCTCTGTTGTTCAATATTGTTTCATACTTCATCTCTCTTGCTTTAATTTGTGAAAACATCCCCTCTATGGAGAAATCATGATCTTGAAGTTGCTTTGATTAAGAAGCTCAGATCTGGACTTACACGCTGAGCATGTTTGCCCTTCATCTGACAGCAAACACCTTTCCCTTTTGAGTTGTCATTAGTGCAGAGGAAGGGTTGTAATACATCTAAGGCAACAGCTCACACCTGTCTCACCTTCATGTTTCAGATACTGCTCTGGAACCCATCTTTGCTGTTGCTCTTTGACTGTGATTTGCCATTCGGTTTGTACCTTAAATTGGACAAACATCTTTAGCATTCCTCAGAGCAATTCCCCATATACTATTCAAATTTGCACATATTTGACAGAGATAGATAGATTCTTGATTAATACGGGTGTCGGGGGATAAGGGGAGAAGGCAGGAAGAATGGAGTTGAGAGGGTGATAGATCTGCCCTGATTGAATGGCGGAGTAGACTTGATGGGCCGAATGGCCTAATTCTTCTCCTATCACTTATGAACATGATGATCAAATGTGAGATTCTACATGTTTAATAATATCAACTGAACTCACCCAAAACCGATTTGTAAATCATCTTGCAGTCCAAGAAGACACCAAAGATATAACTGGTTTATTCAATGCGTTTGTAATATTAATCTGTGCACACCTATATTTATCATACATTTACAAACACAGGAGATGTGCAATATCCTATGAAGATGTCTATAGAAAAGCAAAGGGTCTTCCAGTTGTCTTGGTCAATATTCTACCCTGAATTTTACTCAATCACCTACCCAGCAAACTGGTCATTCATCGGATTTTTAAAATGCATTTCATTCATAATGTTTGCTTTCAGATCAGCAGCTGTGTAAAATGGGAGCCACAGGTCCTTGAAGAAGAGATCCAAAAGCATTTTAAGCTCAAGCTAAGTGATAATTATTCTACTTGTCCAAGAATGCCATGCCAAACACAAAGTGCAATAGTATTAATTTTCATTGGCACACCATGCTTGCACAAAATGGCTGTTTATACAGTTACTCTGCAAGTCTCCAATGGATGATTAAATATCTTGGTTTGCAAGCTATGCCCAGTGAGCAATGTGGCAAAATGAACAACAGTTGATGTTGGGAACGCACAACAAGATTTGAATTTATTCATGTCATGACCACGGATTCCAGGAAAACACTGGATGATCACAACAGGCCTCATTTTTGTGGATTTAACAGGAAGCTGGCTTCCCTAGAGGCTGCGTAGAAACGAAATGCAAAGCTTTTTTATTTATCTTAACATGTTCTATGAGTGTCAGGAGAGCTGGCAGTCATTGCCCGATGTACGCCCTGCTCCCTGAGTGAACAGCAGTCAGTCCATGCACTGACTTCACCATCCCTCACCTTCCTCTCCTCCAATGAATGAGATTACTGTTCACAGGTCTTTCACTTGATCTGCATAAGGATAGTGTACAGTTCTTCAGACTGAATCTAAAAGCGGTCATGTTCACCAAAAGCTCACATTTCTATTAAACTTGTTGGAAAATCCACGAGTGGACATTATTGGCCATGACTCCATTGTGTCAGTTCAGCTCAGACGTTAATTCTGAATCAAAAGGTTCTGAGATAAGTCCCTGACATTGAGGACTAAAGATATAGTCTCAGCTAAAGCTAAAAACACACTAAACACCTAAAAAAAAAAATCTCAGGTGGTCCCTTAGGATCAGGGATGATTTCCTTCTGCTCCAGTTCTCTGGCTGATGAGCCCAATGAAGGACGTGTAGACTCTGGCACATGTAGGACAGGATGAGGCTGACTGGGTATGTGAGGGGTGGGCTTGTTGATGCAGTCCTTCTGCTGTTTACACTTGGCTTCTATGTACGCAGTGCCATAGAATGCAACTGAATCACATGTTTCTTTAGCCTCCTCCATTCCAAAGAAAGTAACTGTAGAAAGGCCAACTTCATCTCTTTACTCACGTTCTCTCTCCTTGTCAACAACTTTGTAGATCTTCTCCAAAACTCCTCCAGCATTATTTATTCTCTCTGCTGGTGTAGATGCTACAAATCTATGAATACTCCAGCTGTACCTTAACCAATGACGTGTATAGTTCTGTCATAATCTCCCCATTGTTATATTCTATCCCTTTGGCTAATGAAGTCAAATATCTAATATATATGCCTATCCATATTATTTTGACCAGTCCTGTTATCATCAGGATTTGTGGCTAGGAACTCTGTTTCTCTACATGTGTTCATCTCTTTGGTATGAATTCCATTTGCAATGTTTCTGACTCATTATCAGCCTACCAATATCAGCCACCATAGCTGTCATCTTTATTAACAATTTGGTATCATCTCCAAACTTCTCAATCATGGCCTCTGCACATTGGGTCAAAAGGAGCACGCGATTAATTGGAATCAGACTGGCACCAGACTGGAATTTCCCATTCAACCATTGCCCTTTCATTTTGACCACCGTGCCAACTGTAAAATCAACTCGCCATCTAAGCTTGGAATGCTGTTTTTCTATTTTTCTGTTATGAGCTTTTACTCGTCTTAGCTGGGTTCCATTCCTCAACTAACACTAACTGACAAGCCAGTCAGTGTGTTGGTGTTTGTGTGTGCTGTGGATTCTGTGGCATTACATTTCTGGAGCATTTCTTTGGACCACCGATAAAGAGAGAGAAATGGATAAGGTGTGACAAAAATGCCAGCTTTTCCTGTGGACATTTTAAATTCTCAATGTCTTAATTATTTTCTAAAAACAGTTCAGGAATCTCTCTGTGGGGGAAGACGAAAGGGTTCAATGTTTGGTAACATTTTTCTCCTGCAACCTAACACCAACATTGCTTCCAGAATAAACATCGCAACATCTTCCATGGGTTTCAACAAACTTCTGACGCCAACCAGACTGGCACCTACTCATTTCCCAAAGTTGCCAGGTTTCAGTGTTAGCACCTTGCTGAAGCCATGAAGGCTGTGTTTTAAATCTGAGTTCCTTCATTGTTTAATGGCTAACTGCGCACTGGTGCTGTGGGTTTACTGTTAGTGGGTGTTCAAGTATTGTGGTTACATCTGATCTCTGTTAGAATAGTTAGAGCTGCACTCCCTGCTTTACTTAACTTTCCCCTTTCACATTGTGTTGCTGCTGGACGAGTTGAATGGATTTAAATAGACTTTTTTCTTAATTTATTGTGTGTGGTTCTGGTCATTCCATTGCAGGAAGGATGTGGGGGCTTTTGAGAGGTTGCAGAGAGGTTTACCATAATGTTGTCTGGATTGGAGGCTATTTACATGCAGAGAATAGACAAAGTCAGATTTGTTTTCGTTGGAGTGCTGTAGGCTGAGGGGAGACCTAGCAGAAGTTTATAAAATTATGAGGGGCACAGATAGTGTTGACAGAATCTTGCTTCCCAGGTGGACCTGTCATGTAATAAACATAGACTTACGTTCAGAGGGGGAAGGCTTAAAGGAGATATGCGGGGCAGGTTTTTTTACACAGAGTATGTGCTTCTAACTGGTATGCTAACTCACTTGGTCTCACCCTATATCAAAGGTATTCCATATATCTCTTCATCCTTCTCAAACATTCTCTGAAGCAGAAAGCTGTTTTCCCCTCTCTTTACCATTCTGACAAGAAATCTTGGACCTAAAATAATAACCATATTCCTTGTTCCGTCGACACTGCCTGACTAGCTGAGTGCTCCCAGTATTTTCTATTTTCAATTGTTTATTGCAGGTTTCCAGCACCAGAACTTTTTTTTTTTACCTTTGAACAGATTTCAGATTGTTGATCCTCACAATTATTTCCCTTCACCAATTCCCTCTTGCCTTTACTTAGTGGCAGTCCTGAGACAAAGGGTCAATTGCACATTACTCGTTAACTCCAGGCTCACTAAGAATGTCTGCTGTGTGAATAGGTATGGGACATTGTGACTTTCGAATATAATAGAACCCATGGAACCATCCAGCAGAATAAGGCAGGACTCTGCAGTGTGATGGACGTTATCTATCCTTTAACCCACCTCAATGTCACAGATTATCTGATCATTATCACAATGCTGTCCATGGGATCCTTCAGGGGCTGTCCCGACCTTATTGGGTGACCTAATCCCACTTGGGTGACCTAATCCGCGGGTTCTGGCGAGTTTGCGCTCGACTGATATTCGCAGCATGGTCAACACAAGGTCATAGGAGGTCTTCGTAACTCTCCTTCATGCTCGAGAGTGGTCTCCGCATACTCGAGGCCTCAGCTAGGTTGCGGCGTTTTTTTAATATGTTAAAAAATGCCCGCGAGTAAAAAAAGATCGCCATGGAAAAAATCGATACATTTTTTTACTCGTAGGTTTAGTCGTAGTAGGTCATAATAGGTCGTAGTAGGTCAGCATGTTAGTAGTAGGTAATCGAGGGTAGTCGAAGGTAGTCGTAGATAGTCTTCATCATAGTCGAAGGGAGGTCGAAGGAGATCGAAGGAGGTCGTCTTCACTCTCCATTATTCGGTGTCCAATTTTCCCGAAGTTAGTCGTAGCTCGTCGAAGCTAGTCTTCAACATAGTCGAAGGAGGTCGAAGGAGGTCTTCAACATGTCATTTTTTCGAACTCTTCGAAACTTGCCGATTAAGTCGCACAAGTGGGACAGGCCCTTTCTGTGCACTTTTCTCTGCCATGTTTTAGTACACCACAAAAAGGCCTGCACTTCATAAAAAAAGTTTCATTGGGTGCAACCTTCTACATTTTGCCATTCATTGCCAGCTCTGGCAAGAACATACAAAGCCTAAGCAAGCCTTGTACTGAAACACAGCTCACTGTTTTAACAATCTTTCTGGATCCGGAAGGTAATACTTGGCTTCCATTCCCTACTGCAAATAAGGCTGGAAATTTGGACATTTGATTTAATCAGAGCTATGCTTTTATGGAAGGTGGCTATTTTCAGAGAGCTCGATGACTTCCAAGCTGATTTGCACAACTCCGGAAATTCAACCGGGTGCTTTAAGTTGCAAATTGAGCCTCTGCTAATAATGTCAGAAGCAGACCCAAAGAAATCATTTCCTCTGTGGTGGTGTCCGTTCAGTCTGTTGTCCAGCAAGTTGAATGATATTGCCATTGGGTAACTATGGTTTAACAGCAGGGAACGACCACATCAGGGAACTTCACTCCTATTGACCACCTCTCTAATGGGCTGAAACCCCACAGTCCTTGCCACCTCTGCCTTCAAGGCCACCAGCATAGTCATGGTCCAGTCTCACCCCAGTCACTCCCTGTTCCCCTCCTCTCCCATCAAGCAAAAGGTACAGAAGTTTGAAAACTCATATCTTCAGATTTATGGACAGATTCTTCCCAGCATTTATCAGGCAACTGAACGGTCCTCTCATTAGCTCCAGTGTGGTTGGTCCTGACCTCCCATCTACCTCATTGGAGACCTTTAATCAGACTTTATGAGACTTTATCTAGCACTAAATGGTGTACCCTTTATCCTGTGACTGTACACTCTGGAAGGCTAAGTTGTATTCATGTACAGTTTTTTCTTTGACTGGACAGCACGCAAACGAAAGCTTTTCACTGTACCTCGGTATTCATGACAATAATAAACTAAACTAAACAGCCCACTACCTCAGCAAACCCTCAAGTTCTCCATCATTCCTTGCCTCTTCTCACTCCTGCTCCCTGTTCAGTCCCCAACTCCGCAATTGCCCATTCACTGCCTGGTTGCTCCATATCCCTGGCCTGTTGAAGCATTTGGCCTTGACATTCCATCCCCTCCTCGACTCTGGCCCCAGCTCCAGCCCTCACTGAGGTAATGATTTGACCTCGATAGGCCTATATAGAGCGGATGTGGAAATTCCAGTAATGGGAGAGTGTAGCACCAAAGGTCACAGCCTCAGAATAAAAGGACGTACGTTTAGAATGGAGATGAGGAGGAATTTCTTCAGCCAGAGGGTGGTAATCTGTGCAATTTATTGCCACAGACAGCAGTAGAGGCCGACATTGGGCATTTTTAAAGCGGAGATTGATACTGTAGGTTCTTGATAAAGGTTACGAGGAGAAGGTAGGAGAATGGGTTTGAGACGGAAAAATAGATCAACCATGATGGAGTGGTGGAGTAGACTTGATGAGCTGATTTTGCTCCAGTGATCTATGGTCTTATGATCCTGACTACAAACTGAGGTTCTAATTTGAACCTTCTCCTTGCCCCAACTCGGTCACAAGCCCTCTGACCCGGGGCTTCTGGCCTGTCCTGGACAGCACAGAACCAATTGTTCCTTACCCATCACCCCGGTCTTATTTCCTGCAACCTTGAATCTAATCCAGCAAACACACACATTCAAATTTCCCAGCTAGGCCCTGGATTAGCTAATACCATTAACAAATATCTCCTGGAAGCTCATTCCCTTCAACTCAGAAACCCCACCCCTTATCCCACAAATACTGTAAGTTGCCACCACATCTCCAGCCACTCCAACATCTGTGAACATGTTCCTACCTCCTACATCTTGTCTTCCAGCTCCCTGTCAGCGTGTAGGTGACCCTGTCAGCTCCTGGGAAACAATCCCATTCATGCCCCCCCCCCCCCATCCTCAACCCATTACTTCCCTGTATCCCTGCAAATGAACACCCATTAACTCCACAGCAGCAGAGTGGAACAAGTGGTAGAGCTGCTACTGCACAGGGTCAGAGACGGATTGGATCCTGACCTCGGGTGTTGTCTGTCTGGAGGTTGTATGTTCTCCCTGCGAGCGTGAGGGTTTCCTCTGGGTGCTCTGGTTTCCCAAAAACGTGCGGGTTTGTACGTTAGTGTGTAGGGAGTGGATGAGAAAGTGGGACACCAAGAGAATGTTCCAACTCTGTACAGATAGCATGCAAGATCAGGATTAAACACGAGTCCCTCTGATGCAGCAGCACTACTTATTGCACCACCATTGCCATACCCTTCCTGACCTTCCCTGCTTGAACTACTTACAGCAGTGCAATAACTTCCTGTTTCCATTCACGTCACCTATTGTATCTCCCGAGGACCCAACATTGGCCTTCTCTTCACTCTTATAAATGTGTTTCTTGTGGCAATATTATCCAAAAAACATACAAGATTCTGTTAGTACATTATAATGCCACCAGCAAGTATGAAACTTTACAGTCGTGGTTCCTATAGCACCACAGAAACCATGCTTCCAGAAATAGTTCATTAGGTGTAAATATTTAGCCATTCATTGCTGGGTGTGGGCAGACTATATAAAGCAAAAGCCAAAACCAAGCAAACTTCACTATTTTAGAACCTTCCTTGAAATGGAAGGTAGCCCTTGGCTTCCCTTCTCTGCAATAAATAGACATAGGGATCTGTACATTCTGTCCTGTTTTTTTTTTACAGCTTATGCATATGGAACCTGGTTGTTTGCCCAGTGAAATGGGATGGAAATAACTTCCAGAAAACTTCAGAAACTCATTCACAAGTTGAACTTGCATTGACAAGTGTGTAGGAAGGAACTGCAGATGCTGATTTAAGCTGGATAGACACAAAATCCTGGAGTAACTCAGGACAGGCAGCATCTCTGGAGAGAAGGAATGGGTGATGTTTCAGGTCAAGACCCTTTCTCAGACTGTTCAGCATTTATGTGATGTGACTTTGTTCCCTTTGCAGTGTCCTTTGTTATTGTTTTACGTCATGAGTTCTTTATCGATAAGATCTCACAGTTGGTACTCTTGACTTTCTTTTGGTTCTTTGAATCACATCCAACCCAGCAATAGAGGAGCAAAAAGATTCTCAAATGAAGCATTAAGAAGGGATCATCTTCTTGCCATTACTGCCATTCTCTATCAACTCCTAACATGACGGCATGGTCGCACAACATTAGAGATGCTGCCTTACAATGCCAGATACCCCGATTCGATCCTGACTACGGATGCTGTCTGTAAGGAGTTTGTATGTTCTTCTTGTGACCTTGTGGGTTTTCTCCAGGTGCTCCGGTTTCCTCCCACACTCCAAAGACGTGTGGGTTTTGTAGGTTAATTGGCTTTGGTAAAATTGTAAATTGTCACTAGAGTGTAGGATAGAGCTAGTGTATGGGGATTGCTGGTCACCGCAGACTCGGTGGGCCAAAGGGCCTGTTTCTGCACTGTATCTCTAAACATGGCTGTGATGGAAAGGAATTTTTATAATCTTGCCATCTCATCTGACCATAAGCTAATTTTTTGTCTCATATCCTTTCCATTACAAAGCCAGTATATTTTCACCTCTGTCACGTTACCTGTTCTCACTACTGCCTCATCAAATTTACTCCTGGAACCCTTTTCAATGCTTATAGTTACCGTTAGACACAACTATTATCGTCCCACCAACCAATCTTTTCAACATACATTGCCTGTAAAATTAAGTTCACAAAAAACTGTGCCGATATATCAATGTGAACTAAATCTACCTGAGGAAGTGTCCTGAGTCAAAACATTGTCTCTCCATTCTCTCCACAGATGCTGTCTGACCCACTGAGTTACTCCAGCATTTTGTGTTTTACTAAAGATTCCAGCATCTGCAATTCCTTGTGTCTCTTGAACTAAATTACATTGGTTCAAAATCTGGCAAACGTACATTTTTAAAATTATCATCCCACTTTTTAAACTTATCAAAACCTTGCCCTTTGTCCTTGCAACCTCCAACGTCTTTGATTTTGGTACTGAATCAATTTTTATCGCTCTTCATTATACCCTGGCTTTCATCTGTTTGCATCCTGTTCCTTTGAAAATATTTCTGTCCTGATTTCTCCCTGTCTCCTGATTAAATCCTGACTTTCTGGTCTCTGTTCTAACACCTCTTAATGTGGAAGAATGTAAAATGTTTATGAAGGCACTCACCCACCAGTGCCATGAGACACTTTAATAGATTAAGGTCACAAAATAAATACAAGTCAATACAGGATCCTATCATTCTTCAATGATCAGCGTTGATCAATATAGATGTTAACCAAATATTCATTTTCCCTCCACCGATGCAAAAATGAACCACGATGTCTGAGAAATTAATACGCTGCCAACAACAATTCCCCAGGCAAAAATTCCGTAAGCCTGCAAAATTATCGTGGAAAACTCAATGTCCTTCTAAATAGGGACCACTCACAGCAAAAGAGCGTAGGATGTGAGGAATAATTCACATGGTGGCAGCTGGAAAGTATAACTCACTAACCAGCACAATGGCTGGGCTGCAGCCGTGCTAGTGTCACAATAAATTACCCTGTGCCTTGACAGAATTCCTATTGATGCCATATGCTTGTGAAGTACTGTAGCAAATTAATATGTAATCTCAAGAAGTAGTGGCAGTCAGTGATATCTTAAAACTGAGAGCTCTGCTTTTTATTGGGTCTCTCGTTCATCCACGGGAGTCCTACATGTGAAACATATATAAATGTCCAGTCAATCCTATGTCATCCTGAATTTCCAGCTCTCGTATACTGATGGGAGATGGGCTGGTGTGTGCGGTTAGCCATTTCCCTCGAGAATCAGGTGTGTGGGAGTTGGACTGTGGGAAGGAGGGAGTTCAACATTTGCCATAATTCTTGAGGGAAGATTTGAGAAAAAAAGAGTCGTGGGGGTATAAAAGCTGTGAGAAACAGAAGGAAGAATGCAAGAGAAACTCGGAAGAGAAATGGTTGAGAGAAGCATTTGGGAATTTCCTGGAGCAATTGAATGGGTTGTGCGATATGAGAGATATTGATTAGGTTAACCTATGATGAGCGTTTATTGGCACAGGGCCTGTATTCGCCGGAGTTTAGAAGAATGAGGGGGGACCTCATTGAAACATACAGAATAGTGAAAGGCTTGGATAGAGTGGATGTGGAGAGGATGTTTCCACTAATGGGAGAGTCTAGGACTAGAGGTCATAGACTCAGAATTAAAGGACATTCTTTTAGGAAGGAGATGAGGATACATTTATTTAGTCAGGGGGTGGTGAATCTGTGGAATTCTTTGCCACATAAGGCCATGCCATTGGATATTTTTAAGGCAGAGAGATTTTTGATTAGTACAGGTGTCAGAGGTTATGGGGAGAAGGCAGGAGAAGGGGGTTAGGAGGGATAGATAGATCAGCCATGATTGAATCACAGAGTAGACATGATGGGCCGTATGGCCTAATTCTACTCTTGTCACTTCTGACTATGATCATTTTTGTGTTTATTAAAAAATCTATTGATTAACTGGATAGTCACCTGTGGTTTTATTTGATACATTTATTTTCATTTGTATATGAGTTATGTGATAATCTAAATGATGCCTCTGACTTAATGTTGTACACAGTAAATTAATACTGCTGGTAGACACAAAATGCTGGAATAACTCAGCGGGACAGGCAGCATCTGTGGAGCGAAGGAATGGGTGATGTTTCGGGTCTAGACACTTCTTCAGACAAATTAATACTGCTACCTGCGTGCTGCATTTAATATAAATATTTGTTTAATATTTTAATTTCTCAGATGCCGAGTGGGGGTCACTGTGGATATAACCTCCCCCCTCGACTACATCCAAGGACCCAAACAGTCTTTCCAGGTGAGGCAGAGGTTCACTTGCACCTCCTCCAACCTCATCTACTGTATCTGCTGTTCCAGGTGTCAACTTCTCTACATCGGCGAGACCAAGTGCAGGCTCGGCGATCGTTTCGCTGAACACCCCCGCTTAGTCCGTCTTAACCACATGATCTCCCGGTGGCTCATCACTTTAACTCCCCGCCCATTCCCAATCTGACCTTTCTGTCCTGGACCTCCTCCATTGTCAGAGTGAGACCCAGCGCAAATTGGAGGAACAGCAACTCATAATTTGCTTGGGTAGTTTATACCCCAGTGCTGTGAACATTGACTTTTCTAACTTCAAATAGCCATCTCTCTCCATCGCCTTCCCCCTTCCCAGTTCTTCCACCAGTCTTACTGCCTCCAACTACTTTCTATCTTTGTCCTGCCCCCTCCCGACCAGCTGAGTTACTCCAGCATTTTGTGTCTACCTTCGATTTAAACCAGCGTCTGCAGTTCTTTCCTACACATAACCTTTTTGCAACCTCAGTGTGTATAACACTTCATCCACAAGTTCTCTCTCTCTGTCAGCCATCCAGGCTTCTTCATCACATATCCCCTCAACCCTTCGCCCTTTATGACCTCACCTGTCCTCCCCCTCATGCTGCATCATCTTCCCTTGCTCTCTCCCCCTCACCAACGCCGAATCTGTTTACTAAATGCATGGCTCGTGGAGTAAAGAATGTTTTCAGTGATGGAATGCCGCGACTGAAGCTGTTCACACACCATGGATGCAAGGTGAGGGCCCTGCACACGCACCTACACACCCGCGTTCATCGGCCTCCTTCTCTGACTGTTCAAGGGAAGCAGAGCAAACAAAAACAGGAACGGGCTGTCTGCAAACCGAACAATGCACGTAGTTGGCAGACAAAAGCAGCTCCCTTGCAAATGGAGCAAGGCACTTGGATTCCTGGAGCAGGTGGCTGTGCGGCTGGGAGGAGGGGGCGGTGGGGAACTGGTGCCAGTTGACAGACACGGAGGTCCATATCACACGGGCTGGCATTGAAGCCTCCAGGAGATGAAAGGGAAATACTCGGTATTTATAGCCAGCAGGTGCTGTATGACACAAGTGCCCGCAACATCAAGCAAGGGGCTGATATTTTAGAGCAAAATAATGAAAGATCTCTAATTATCGGCAGACAGACGTCAAACTCCTGCATTGTAAAGATGCATACCTCAGGTCCAGTGCCTGGAATAAATGAGCTTTCTCATTAACACTTGTTATGCTGAATCACAACCACCGGCTTGACAATCTCTCTTAGCTTTAGTTTTAGAGATATAACACGGAAACAGGCCCTTCGGCCCACCGGGTCCGCGCCAACCAGCGATCCCCGCACATTAACACTATCCTACACCCACTAGGGACAATTTTTACATTTACCAAGTCAATTAATTTACAAACCTGTATGTCTTTGAAGTGAGTGTATCAAGAGTCGTAAGGGCCTGTCCCACGAGCATGCGACTGCATGCGGCAAGTGCGACCTAACGTGGTCGCTTGAGCTGTACGGCCTCGCGGGGCCGGTCCCCCTTCGACCGCCGGAGCCGTATGGAGTTGTGCGGAGCAGGTCCTGACACGCGCGGGGCTCCGAAAAACTGACACTGTCCAAAAATTTTGCGCGGCAGCGGCCTTCCGTCCCGCAGCCACATTGAGGTCGTATGCACCGTCTCAACGGGCGTGCGCAGTGTCTCGACGCCGTACGCAGCGTCTGGATGCCATACGCAGCGTCTTGACGGCGTACGCCTGGCGCGAACTTCCCGCGGACTTCGCTCGAACTTCACGTCATCTCATACGGGATCACTCGACCTCCGCGCGGCCCCCGCTTCCGGTTTGGTCGCGCTCGCTGCATGCAGCCGCATGCTGGTGGGACAGGCCCTGTACGGGGATCACTCAACCTCCGCGCGGCCCCCGCTTCCGGTTTGGTCGCGCTCGCCGCATGCAGCCGCATGCTGGTGGGACAGGCCCTTTAGCTATTGATATGTTTCTGAAAGTGTGGAGTTGAGTAATTAATTCTGCACGACAACCAAAGTTTAACTGGTGTTTTAGAAAAGCTAAATAGGTTTTCCTGGCTTTTTGTTTCATGCCTCTGTTAATAAGGCTCCGAGCAAGAATCCCTGTAAATTCTTGAGTAACCCTTCAAGAATTAAGTGTCAAGAGTGTTTTATTGTCATACGCACTGAAATTGCAACGATGGAATTCTTACTTGCAGCAGCACAAGAAGTATGCAATCACATTACGCAGTGGAGAATATTATAAAGAAACAAAAACAGTTCAATTAAACAAAATCCCAATATAGTGCAAAAAACGCAAGCCCGGTGTCCAAGTGCCACCCAGGCAGTTCCTCATTCACAGTTTAGTTGGTGTTCATTGAGTTTAATAGTCTGATGGTTGTTGGGTAGAATCCGTTCCTGATCCTGGACGTTACAGTTTTCAGACTCCTATCCCTTCTTCCCGATGGCGGGAGTGAAATGAGAGTATGGGCAGGGTGGTGTGAGTCCTTGATGATGCTGGCTGCCTTTTTGAGACAGCGCCCCTTGTAGATCCCTTTGATGGTGGGGAGATCAGTGCTCATGATCGAACAACTTTTCTCTGAGGTTTGCATCCTTACACCAAATATCTTCCTATTGAACTGTCAAATCACGTACTTTTACTTTATACTGGCTCTCCTCATTTTTCCCACCATAATCTATCTCTTTATATACACCTCCTCGTCTTCCCCTTCACCCAGTCTGCCTATTTCTCTGCAGCCATATATTCTCATCACCCTTTGCTGAATTTCACACCACGTCTTGTCAAGTGTTGAAATTATATCTTGCGGCAGACATTACAAGGCCATCTACGCCCGCGCCTTCAGACTCAGGAACAGCTTCATCCCCAGAGCTATAGCTGCTCTGAACCGACCCTGCTGAATGCCCCCCACCCCCATGAACTGTCTCCCTCGCATGGTCACGTCGCACATCGACCCGGCGAGACACATTTGCAATTTAGACTGTTTTACTTCTTTACTGTTCTTTTTATAAATCATGTTTCTCGGGGTATCTAAATCTAAATTTTATCTAAATGTTAATAGTTGTTTAAGTTATGACATTGGATGGAAGCTGCATACCAAATCTCGTTGCACATATGTGCAATGACAATAAAAGATATTATTATTATTATTGCAATCCAAGCCTGCATTTCAAAAAGATCAGTCGACTTAATACTGAGTGAATGTAGTAGTTACATTTTGCTCTGAAAACGAGATTTTCCACGCCAGAGACTTGGATGTCTCTTTTCTTCCTTAACTGTTCCTTTCTCTCCATTGTTATTCACTGGGCTCTGAACTATATATCTCGCGCTTCTGTTCTCATTCCCACTCCTCCATCGAGAACGTCATTAGGCGTTCCTCTATCTTCATCTTCCATTCAACCAGCCTCCACATTCGACGGATCATGATCTACAACTTCCATTGCCTTCAATGGGGCTCCACCGGCAGCACGCTCCACCCTGGTGAGAAGGGACAGAGGTCTGGGAGCTCAGGTATGGAAATCATTAGAGATGGTTTTACAGGTGAAGGCCTAAGTGGGCAGGTCAATAATGAGTTACTTTTGAAATATGAAAAGTGGGGAAGAGATCTTAATTTTTAAAGAAGCCTGATTCTATTTGGAATACTGAGCATAGTTCTTGTAGAGTCATAAAGTGTTAAGGGTCTGTCCCACGAGCATGCGACTGCATGCGGCGAGCGCGACCAAACCGGAAGCGGGGGCCGCGCGGAGGCCGAGTGATCCCGTACGAGTTGATGTGAAGTTCGAGCGAAATCCGCTGGAAGTTCACGCATGACGTACGGCGTCAAGATGCTGCGTACAGCATCAACTCGCTGCGTAGGGCGTCGAGACGCTGCGCACGCCCGTCGAGGCGGTGCGTACGGCCTCAATGCGGCTGCGGGCCGGCAGGCCGTTGCCACGCGGAATGTTTGGACAGTGTCCGTTTTTCGGAGCCCCGTGCGATGTCAGGACCAGCTCCGCACAACTCCATACGGCTCCGGCGATCGAAGTGGGACCGGCCCCGCGAGACCGTACGGCTCAAGCGACCACATTAGGTCGCGCTTGCCGCATGCAGTCGCATGCTCGTGGGACAGGCCCTTTAGAGTCATACAACTCAGCACCAGGCCCCTTGGGCCCACACATCTATGCTGACCAAAATACCCCCATGTAAACTAGTCCCATTTGCTACTAAACCTTCCCTATCCACGTGCCTGTTCAAGTGCCTTTTAAATATTGTTATAGTATCTGCTTCAACCAGTGACCAGGGTTTGATCCTAACTATGCGTGCTGTCTGTATGTTCTCCATGTAGGTTTTCTCCGGGTGCCCCGGTTTCCTCCCACAGATGTGCAGCTATGTAGGTTAATTGGCTTCTGTAAATTGTCCCTCGTGTGAAGAATAGAACTAGTGTACAGGGTGATTGCTGGTCGGCGTGGACTCAGTGGGCTAAGCTCTTATCCCACGCTGTGTCTCTGAACTAAACCAAATATCAAGGAGCCTTGTTTCAGATTTCTAATATTTTTTCATTGGCAACCATAATGTATTCAAGTAAATTAAGGGAAGGCTTTTGTTTTTATTCATGTTCCTAGGATATTTCTCCTTGTTGGCTGAGACATTCCTTTTGAACTCCAGGAGACTCCAGGACAATGCTCAGGGGGTTTGCAACACTGAGTCTTTGTGTGTTGCTTCCTCTGTGGCTCTGCTGGATGAGGCCACCATCTGATGGTGTATTTAGTCCAGGTTGTTTTATGGCTTCTCTGCGCCTACACTGAAATTACAGCCAAAACACCAAGTGCTGGGGTAACTCAGTGGGTTAGGCAGCATCTGTGGCTGCACCCTTCTTCAGACTGGTTGTGGTAGGTGGGGAGAAAACTGGAAAGGAGATGGGTGCAAGGCAAAGACTGGTAAATGCTCGGTGGGTGCAGTTGATAGGGGCTTAGATTGGCAAATGGGTGGACAAAAGCCAGAGATAAAAAGGAGACCAAAGGCTGCAAGATAACGAGAGAAAAGGAGTGAAATGTGAAGCCAGAGAAGGTCGCTTCTGTCCACTCTTCTGCCAGTCAAGGACCCTCTTGCCTGCATTGGAAATGTCACCTATCTATGTCCTCCACAGATGCTGCCTGAACCGTTGAGTTACTCCAGCACTGTTTTTTGCTCAGGATTCCAGCATCTGCAGTTCCTTGTTTCTCCACTGATAAAACAGAGTTCTCTTCAGTCTGATCCAAAACTGAACCCTGCACTGTTACAGATCACTGGATTTTAGATGAAACACCTTTACAAAGACGCGTGTGTAAGAACAGAGAAGAGTTTATTTGCCAATTTCTATTTAAAAAAACCCATCTCATTTAGGAAACGCCAAGAGGCTTCATCCTTAATTGCTGCGTTTTCTCGAACAGAATGAACATTTTGCTCAAAGGTTAAACAAATAACTGGCACTTTTGGTTGCTCGTCAATTCCTGTACTCCGTGTAACGAGAGGCAAGTGGGAGCATTAACCAAAGACAGATGGGGATAATATGATCCGGCAATGTACCTTTTCATGTGTTAAATGATGAGGGCTTGAAGGACTCCATTTCACCCTCCAGCTCATTTGCTTGTTCCAATTTAATTTTAATCATATTCTCCGATTTAATAAGGCAGCGATTACTGGGGAATCGTGTCACCAGCCTAAATTGGTATGTGTCTACTGCAGCTACAGTAGATATTTGAGACTGCAAATGACTGTTCGTGGACATAATGCACCTCTAGGAGATTGAGAGGGGATCTTATAGAAACTTACAAAATTCTTAAGGGGTTGGACAGGCTAGATGCAGGAAGATTGTTCCCGATGTTGGGGAAGTCCAGGACAAGGGGTCACAGCTTAAGGATAAGAGGGAAATCCTTTAAAACCGAGATGAGAAAAACTTTTTTCACACAGAGAGTGGTGAATCTCTGGAAACTCTCTGCCGCAGAGGGTAGTTGAGGCCAGTTCATTGGCTATATTTAAGAGGGTTAGATGTGGCTCTTGTGGCTAAGGGGATCAGAGGGTATGGAGAGAAGGCAGGTACGGGATACTGAGTTGGATGATCAGCCATGATCATATTGAATGGCGGTGCAGGCTCGAAGGGCCGAATGGCCTACTCCTGCACCTAATTTCTATGTTTCTATGTTTCTATCCACACGATAGCCTTGGTGGATTCTGTTGGCTCCATGGGCAGGAGCACCATATGTGTGCTGCTATTGACAGCTTCAGACAAGGAATATCCTGGGATTAATCCCTGGCTTAAGCAGATATCCTGGAGGCACTACAGTTGGCTGCATTCTATTTGTAGGACCTTGCTGTGCACAAATTGGCATTTCCTATATTGCGGCAATGACTGTATACATCAAAATCTCTTTATTGGCTGCATAGTTGTCTAGGAAGTTCTCGGCTAGGAAAGGCACTATACAAATGCAAGTCTGCTAGTTTGTCTTTTGTTCTGTTTGGAATGGAAAGTATGATGTGAGGTGATGGAGGTTTAGCTGAGATTTTTCGCTGCATCTCTAAAGTCTAAATTAAAGCTGAAACCCGGTGATTCATTGCGTGTTCTTCCCAAAGAAGGATCTACTATCATCCAATACAATCGCTGTACTCTTTTAAAATCTCTTTTCTACCTTTAACTCGAGCACCATTTACAATGCTGAGAAGTATATTCTTCACTCTGCATCTTCCCCATTGCTCTGCCTGTTGTGCTGCCCCGCATATCTCCTTGAACCTTTGCCCCTCAACTTGAAGCTATGCCCATTTCCATACTTGGTAAAGATTGGAATTCCTTATCACAGGGAGCTGCCAGAGCAAATAGCAATGTTATGTTTTAAGGGCAGGAAGCTAGAGAGTGAAGATCAAGTAAAAGAAGACATTGGGATGACTGTGCTGCAATTGCTTTATGATGTTCAACCATGTACTTGTCCACACTCAGGCCTTGGGTTTAAACAGTTAACACTGACTTAGCGCACTAGCATCATTATGACATGTCCATGAGGCAAGAATGAATGGCCATATTAAGCAAATTATATGAACCGCATAGCACCAGAGACCTGTGTTGGATCCTGACCTCTGGTGCTGTTTGTGTGGGGTTTGCACATCTCCCTGTGATGGCATGGGTGTCCTCTGGGTGTTCCGGTTTCCTCCCACATCCCAATGGTGTAGATTAATTGGCCTCTGCAAAAATGTCCCTAATGTGTAGGGAGTGGATGAGAAAGTGGGATATCAAGAACTAGTGCGAATGGGTGATCGATGGTGGGCGTGAACTCAGTAGGCAGAAAAGCCTCTTTCCATGCTGTATTTCTAAACCAAAACAAACAGTGGACTAGGAGACACCTAATAGGTAATAGGCTGCTGTAGTCAATCACAAGAACAATATTTTCCACTATCTTTAGCCCTGATAATGTTACTGAGTGAGCAGCTTTCACTCTCTTTACTATCCTATGAACAATGCAGCTACAGAGAAATCCCAAGGTTTTAAAGTTTATCCTGTACTACATGTTATACACTTTATCCTGTATCTGTACACTGTGGACGGTTTGATTGTAATCATGTATAGTCTTTTCACTGACTGGATAGCAGGCAACAAAAAAGCTTTTCACTGTACCTCGGTACAATAATAAACTATGCAAACTAAACAAAACTGAACATTTATCCAACATTATCCCTCCATTGGATATAAAACAGAAGCTATAGATGGTTACCTGAAAATCTAGGTTACCTAATTTATCTGATATTAGTATTGGTATATCATTGCCACATGTACAATATACAAGGTACAATGAAAAACTTTTTTTTGCGTACTCTCCTGGCAAATCATATCATACATCAGGTAGTGCAAAAGAGACTACAGAATTAAAACACAAAAGCAACTGGCCTTAAAATGTAAGGTTGCTATTTGCACTGTCTGCTGCCTGTGATAAGGAATTCCATTCTTTACCAAGTGTAAAAATGGGCATAGCTTCAAGGTGAGAGGGGCAAAGGTTCAAGGAGATGTTTTTTGGCGAGTGCCTGGAAAGCTTTGCCAGGGATGGCGGTGGAGGCATATACGATTATGGCATTTAAGAGGGTTTTAGATAGGCGGGGATTGCAAAGAATGTGGGGAATAAGGATCCCATGCAGGCGGATGAGCTTAGTTTATCTTGGCATCATGTTGACAGCAAGAACCCTGTGAGCTGAAGGGCCTGTTCCCATGCATGGAATTATTGTTCATCATCCTATATGTGTTGCATCAGGATTGGACTCATAAGCCACCTGAGAGTCCATAAAAACAACTAAACGGAGACCATCATCCTCGACCTCGAGGAATAGCCACGACGACAATGTTGCATCTCCTGCATTTCCTGGTGGTATTGATTATGTCATATATTCTCCGCTGTTCTACTCTCACCTGAAAATGGAAATAACTTCTCCATATATAACTTATCAAACATGTTCACTGCTTTGGTCGCCAAGGGAAAGATTGTAGTGAAAAGCACGGCCGGTCCAATTTAGGTTTCGGTTTATTATTGTCATGTGTGCCGAGATACAGTGAATAGCTTTTTTTTGCAAGCTCTCCAATCAGATCAGATAATACTATACAGAAATACAATCGTGTTAAACTCGAGCACACCAGGCAGAACAAAGGGGAACATACAGTGAAGCATATAGTTCTCAGCATTGTAAATGGTGCTAGAGTTAAAGGTGGAAAAGAGAGTACAGCGATTGTAACAGATGATAGTAGATACTTCTTTGGGAAGAGCAAGCAAAGAATAATCAGGCTTCAGCTTTACTTTAATTGAGACTTTAGAGATGCAGCGTGGAAACAGGCCATTCTGCCCATCGGGTCCATGCTGAGCAGCGATCACCTAGTACACTAGCACCTCCCTACAAACACGCATACATTAGGGACAAATCACTATTTTTTTAACAGAGGCCACTCAACCCACAAACCTGGATAGACCTGAAGGTAGACAAAATTGTTGGAGAAACTCAGCGGGTGAGGCAGTATCTATGGAGCGAAGGAATGGGTGTCATTTTGGGCCGGGACCTGAAATGTCACCTATTCCTTTTCTCCACAGATGCTGCCTGACCCGCTGAGTTACTCCAGCTTTTTGAGTCCATTTTCTGTTTAAACCAGTATCTGCCGTTCCTTACTACACAACCTGTATGTCTGGAGTGTGGGAGCACCCGGAGAAGACCCACGTGAATGCACAAACACTGTACAGGCAGCAACCAAAGTCACGATGGAACCTGGGTCTCTGGTGCTGTCAGGCAGCAATTCTACCATTGCCCCAGTTTCTGCTAGAAAGTGGAGAAGGAAAAAACCTCAGCTAAACCTCCATCGCCTCACATCATACTTTCAAATCAAAACAGAATAAAAGATTGTATAGCGCCTTTCCTAGCCTTGAACTTCCTAGACAACTATGCAGCCGTTAAAGAATTTTTGAAGCATACAGTCATTGCTACAATATAAGAAATGCCAATTTGTGCACAGCAAGGTCCGATAATCCTTAATTGTTGTGAAAAGCAAGGCCGGTCCAATTCAGGTTTAGGTTGAAAAATGCTGAAGAACTCAAAGTTGTCGACCATCTCCACTTCAGCACCATTGCTGGTGGTGGTGACTGGGAAGGGGTGGAGTTGGGTGAGAAGGTTATTAGCTTCCCTTGTTCCTCTCACACGGCTGTCTATTTACTGCTTCAGTACAGCTGCACCAGAGAGAAAATGCCTTGGATAGGTTTCTGTCTGTTGTTGGTAGCCGTCTGAAAGACAACTACATATATGGCCTCAGAAAAACATCAATAGCATTCGTCCCCTCACACTGCAGGTCAGATTCTCCCATTTCAAACTCCTTTCTCTTCAGTCCTGACCCACAACCACTTCGCCTTGTGCACGGGGCCAAAATTGTATTAATAGTCCGTGCAAAGAAAGGCAGAGTGGTGCAGACTTTGAACTCTGGATCGACCGATTAGCCTCTCGTCATTTGCCTTGTTCACTCTCCTCATTAGTGGCCCCACTGTCCCTTTGGCTGTGACCCCAATCCTTGAGTCATGCACTTTGATCAATTTGATCTTGTCCTAGATCACATTCTGGGGCTCTTTATTTAATTGTTGCTCATAACCGCCATGGTCCCCATGTGCATCGGATCCTGCGAATAACCAGCCCCCTTCATTGGTCTGCTTTTCGATGGTAGCTCTCCAATCTGTTGTAATTTATTTTAGTTTAATCCCAAAATAAAACAACAAAGAGAGAAGCTTGTATATGAAGGAGCTACAGATGCCAGTTTAAACTAAAGATAGACACAAAATGCTGGAATAATTCAGCGGGACAGATAGCATCTCTGGAGAGAACGAATGGGTGACATTTTGGATTGAGACCCTTCTTCAGACTGACATCAGGAGGAAGGGAGATACATAGATAAGGAAGAGTGAAGTTTTGAAAGCAGGGCAAAGGGAATGGAGATCAAGAAAAATGTAGAATAGATCATTGTTAGCTGGGAGAAGGTAACAACAAAGCAAACAAAGATAAAATGTAGTCGGAGACAGTAAGACTGGTCGGAGAACTGGGATGGGGGAGGGATGGAGAGAGAGGGTAAGCAAAGGTTTCTTGAAGTTAGAGAAGTCAATGTTCATATCGCTGGGGTGTAAGCTGCCCAAGTAAATATGAGGTGTTGCTCCTCCAATTTGCGCTGGGCCTCACTCTGACAATGGAGGAGGCCCAGGACAGAAAGGTCAGTGTGGGAATGGGAGGGGGAGTTAAAGTGTCCAGCAACCGGGAGATCAGGTAGGTTTAGGTGGACTGAGAGAAGCTTGTTTTAAGACCATGCGTCTCCTTACAGTGGCAGACAATGAGGCATTGTCACATCACCCCTAGATATCCAGTGATCTTGGTGCTGAAATTCTCTATTTCAAAAATCAACAAAGAAATGTTTTTATTTCATGTAATCCAACCCCTTCTTCCAAACACTAGTACCACATCCATTACATATACCAGAATGGCCATACTGGACACCCTACACCTGGTTTATCCATCAGTAAGGAACCTAAGTCTCCAGTTTGATGATCCGTACTAGTGGGCTGCATAAAGAAGTAGAAACAAGCAACTGCAGATGCTGGCTTACTAAAAAAAAGGCACAAAGTGCTGGATTAATTCAGTGGGGAATATGGCTAGGTGATGCTTCAGGTCAGGACTCTTCTTCAGACTGGTCCCGATCTGAAACATCACCTATCCATGTTCTCCGGGGATGCTGCCTGACCCACTGAGTTTCACCAGCTTTTTTTTGTCTCTTTTTTGGATTAAATAAAGATTTGGATTTGCACAGGTGCGTTGCTCCCTGATGTCGCGATGACTAAATAAACTGGCATGTGCTTAAAGCATTGTATACTTCACTTCCATTGTCACCTGTGCTTTCAATGCACAATATATTTAGATTGGTGAAAGATCAATGAGTAAACTATTTGTATTTTACATTTGCTGTTTATACCATTTGTCCCTTGAAGTTGTTGTTGCCACATAACACATCGAATGCCTTTCTAACCATGGTTTACGGTTCTGTTTAATACAGCTTAGGGTACCTCTGCATTCAATATTTAACCTATTTAACTTTTTTAAACAATATTTAACATAGCATATAACATCCATCCAACAAAATACACTGGATTCTGTTTAAGTTTAATGCATAACCACCCTACGGTAAACACTCTGGGTTCTATGTTATATAGTGTACAGCAAACACTCACTCCATACCGCACGCTGGCTCTGTATTTTGCACACCTACTTCACAACAACCACTGGGTTCTGTGTTATACGTATCAATTATTTCATTGATCTGAACCACAGGATTAGATGAGGCAATGAGAGGACTTCTTACCATCCTTTCCTACAATCCATTCATCCATGAGTTGCTCTATTACAGAAGGCGTCACCACTTATAAGTGAGTAACTCAGAATCCTGTACAAAATCTATTCCAAATCCTCTACCTTGCATGCTTCATGTGTACACCCTGCATTTGGAGTACCAAATAGGCCTCATGAACATCATCCAAGAGTACACTTATCTCCTGCCCCCAACCCCTTCTCCCACTCCCAACCCTACACATTCACTCTCTTCTCAACCATCTGCCATGGTAAAACCATCTTCATTCTTTGCTGTAATTCTACTTAAGACAAAAAGAATCTACAACACCATTCAGATTACAAACTAGGTTAGGCAACGGGTTCTTTATGGATGCAAAGATGGATCAACTCCATCTTTCAGATTGTTCTGTATTGTGGCATTTCTTATATGCATCGGGGACAAAGATAGCAATCTGTGCAAGCCCATCAGCCCGACTTGTAACGAGGTTCTTCAGTTACCGTGGAAACCTAAAATCACACACCATATCACTATTATGGTTGCCGAGCCATATTTTCCTTTTCAGTCAATGATTACCTTTCCCCAGTATACAATTGCCTTTTGGATTAGTCAATGATTCATCTGTAGAACTGTTTGACAGATTTATTAAATGTACCAGGATGCTGTTCTGTAGAGATGGTCCTTGAGAATTCTCCATGAGGGCGTATTGTAATGTTTCTTCTCAGCACAATGAAGTGAGAAACCAGCAGATGGACTTTCAGCAGTTGTCCTATGCCTACGCTGATAATGTGGAGATGGGGTGGGCGGAGGGAGACTTTTAGGAGGCAGAATGATATAAATAGAAGGGAACAAAATGAGTAGAAGGACCACGTGTCATCTCCAATCTCACCTCGCATACACAGGTTAGGACATGAACCTTAGAGCGTAGCTTGATAGGTTGTTGATTAGTAGGGTTAAGATCAAAGGCAGCAGAATGGGGTTGAGAGACAAAAATAGATCAGCCATGATCAAATGGCAGAACAGACTCAATGGGCCGAATAGCCTAATTCTGCTCCTATTTTTTTTAATTTTTGGAGATACATCATGCAAACAGGCCTTTCGGCCCACTGAGTTCACACCAGCCATAAATCATCTGTTCACACAAGTTCTACTTTTTCTCATTTTGTTCATCCACTCTCTACAGATTAGGAGCAATTTTACAGAGGCCAATTAACCTACTGCTTTGCACGTCCTTGGGATGTGGGAGGAAACCGGAGTACCCACAGGAAAACATGCAGTTGAAGGGAGAACTTGCAAACTCCACACAGACCGTGCCTGAGGTCACGATTGAACCTGGGTTTCTGGCACTGTGAGATGGCAGCTCTATAGGCTGCATTGCTGTACCACTTTGGAATTGGAATCAATGGTTCAATGGCTCAATGGTGCTTTATTTATCACAGATGCAACCACACAGTGAAATTAATTTTGCATGTATTATACATACTGGCACCGACATGTTTGGCACCATTCCCAAAGTCCGATCGGTTCGCCGGCTCGGAGTGCTGCAGCAGTTCCCGTGAACCGACGTCCCTCTCCTCTCCTCGTCCGCCCATCTTTGTGCCCTGTGGACGTTCACCTGGAGAAGCCCAATCCCCAGTGAATGACGGCAGCCATTTTGACACGGCTCAAGATGATTGTATGATTCAACCAGCAAAGACCTGCAACCTGCCTTCAGAATTTAAGGCCTTAGGAATGTTGTCAGTCTGGTGAATTTGCACTGTGCTCCTTCCAAGGCCAATGTTTCTTTCCCAAGTTGTTGTGCCCAAGCTATAGTGCAATCCTCCAGACAGGGCCAAAACAAGACCCTAAACTGCTCAAGCATAACTTCCTCCTCTTTGTATTATAGCCCCCTGAAGGCCAACATTCCATTAGCTTTAATGATTGCTATTTGTGCAGTCTGCTAACTTTCACTGCAGTCCCGTAACACTAGTGAGAACATGAAAATCCAAGTGGGGCTTTTCACATGCTTGCATGCTAACTTCCTTTTCATAACAGAACAAAGAATGCTTCTTTGTCAGCCTGCTGCTGCCAATAGTTCATTGTTTTAGGAGAGAAATGAACATCTCGTCACATGTGTGTGCGGGGCAAACATGGTTCAGCTGGGAACTGTACGGATTAGTGTGAAATTGAACGCTCGCAGTCACAGGTTCAGTTCCAAGTCTGCACTGAGTATGCTGTTCTCCTGAAGTGTGCCATAACAGAGCTGATATGGGGGGGGGGCAATAGTTGGGTTATTTGCCTCTGGCTTCGAGAGTTGAGTGTGGAAATCTGCCAGGAATCCTCCGCCAATGGATTCCCTTAGAGAAATAGTGCTTTTATTGGATGTTGGTCAAGAAAGGGATTGGGTTTAACTGAGATTCTGTTAGTGATTGAACAGTTTGCTGTCCAGATCATGAGGAATTGCCTCTTTAGTGGACGGATGCTAACTTTGCAACCATTGCACTAATCAATGTTTCCTCTGGCAGTTTCTCAGGAGCGTCGTAGGGTGAGGGGGGAGACTTGAGAGAAGTGCACTACATTATGAGAGGCATGGATAGGATAGACAGTCAGAAACATTTTCCCAGGGTGGAAATGTCCAGCACTAGAGGGGGTAGCTATAAGGTGAGAGGGGGAGAATTGAATGGAGATGGGCGGGCAAGTTATTTTCACAGAGAGTGGTGGTGGACCTGGGACGCATTGCCAGACAGAGTTGGTGATGGAGGCAAACACAATTGGCGTTTAAGAGGCTTTTAGATAGACACATGGAGGTTCAGGGAATAGAGGGATATGGATCGTCGATAGGCAGATGAGATCAGTTTAACCGCATCATATTCAGCAGAAACATTGTGGGCCAAAGGGCCTGTTCCTGTGCTGTACTGTTCTATGTTCTGTGATTTATGTTCTATGTTCAAGAAGAAAGTATTGAGGTTGATGAAGAGTGGGGTGGTGGACAGTGTGGATAAAAGAATAAAGGTCAAGAACAAAATTAGTTAGACTATTAAAAACGGACCGCAGATGTTAGATATCTGAAACAAAAGCAGAAAACGCTGGAGAAATCCACACTCTACAGTGTGTTCCGTTGACCATTACCAACATTGCTGGTCTGCATTCTAGTTATGTAACACCTGATACATTTGACTATCGAAGACACTTCTTAGCTTGGAAATTTTCAATTGACTTTGCATACCGTGCATGTTGGGGAAAAATCTGCTTCCTGCCAACACTTCAGTTCAGTTCAGTTTTATTTGTCATATGTAGGTTAACGCAGGGTCAATGGTACAATGGATTGTGGTAGACAAGACAACGGGTCACCTCAGCAATGATATTACAAGGATAAAAATAAGATTAAAAAAAGATAAGATGAAAGTGACATTGGTAGATAAAAGACAATAATAAATAAAAAATAAAATAATCAAAAAACATATATGATGTGTTTATGAGTTCAGAAGCCTGATGGCCTGATGGTAAAAACTGTTCTTAAGTCTAGTGGTGCGTGCAGCCATGCTCCTGTATCGTCTGTCTGATGATAACAAGGAGAACAGTCTGCGTGTTGGGTGGCTGTGGTCCTTGACGATGCTGTGTGCCTTCCGCAGGCACCGCCTGTAGAAAATATCCTGAATGGGCGGGAGACACTTGTCAGTGATGTGCTGTGCCGCCTTCACCACTCTCTGTAGTGATTTGCGGCTGTGGGCAGAACAGTTCCCGTACCAGACTGTGATGCAGCCCGTCAGCAGACTGTCGATGGTGCATCTGTAGACGTTTGTGAGGATGCTGGAGTTCATGCCAAACTTCCTCAGTCTTTGCAGGAAAAATAACCTAGAATGGGTTAGTTCTAAATTTCAAGTTGTGCCCCTCATAGAGGAAACGTGTTTTCTCTATCTATTCTATCAACTGCTGTAATCATCATAAATGCTTCGATTAGAACACCCCTTAATCTCCTAAATGCAAGGGACCATAGGCCTGGTCAATACAATCTGTCCTCACAGATTTAACTCTGTTAGTGCTGTGATCAATGCACACCTCTAGGAGGGAGTGTGAATGCCAATGGTATGTTTAATTAGGTCCTTCCTCCCCCGTCCGTCTACTCTTTACACTTGACTGAAAATAAATGACATTTATCGCTGTCTCTGAATAAAGCACAGCAGTTTCCCAAAGGCAGACACACAAAGGAACCACTGTATTTAAACAGTGATCTGATCCGTTTACAGCATGAGTAGATAACTTAGCAAATCACTGCCTTTATGTGTGAGCCCGTGTTGATCCCTTCCTGCAGTAACATGTTTATTTCCCTAAAGCTTCCATTAAGTTTGTGGTGCGATTAACAAGCAACCGAAAAAAAGTCAGTTCATTCACTCTGCAGGTTTCTGGTGGGAGGAGGGGGGAGTTACGGGGGGGGAGGGTCAACTCATTCATGGGCAGCATGAAGAAGGAACAGATGTCAAGGATTATTGCAAGGGTTTGAAGGGCAAGTATATAGGGGTAACAGTGAAGAGGCGATTGCCATTAGGAGAATGGAGGCTGGGGGGAAAAGCAGAGTGTAGTTGAGATACACACGCTCTCTCAATCCCAGATTAGCAAACTGCTCAACAGCAAGTGAATTGCACGCAGTTCGGGAAGCCGCTGAGTGAATGTGTGGCCCACTATATAGTTAATCAGGTCCTTCCCCATCTACTCTTTATACCCAACTTGGGTAATGAAAGGCCTAGATGGCTGCCTCGCCAACGGTCTGGCTTATCTTTTTCCTTCCTTGTTGCTTTTAGTCTCTTGTTAAATGTATGTTTTAGTGTACCTTTAGGTTTGTGTTATTTGGGGGGTGGGGTTGGGGGAAACATCTTTTATCTCTTTCCCCAACGGAGATGTGACTTTTTTCCGTATTGTATCTCTGAACGAGCTATGGCCCAACATCGTGGTGCTGGTGGCCTCTTGCTGGGGATCGACCTTGGGAGCTCCAACTGCAGGAGCCTGGGGACTTAACATTGTGGAGCTGCCGGTCCCTTTGTCAGGGATCGATGGGTGCTCCAACCATGGGTGCCTGCGGGCTTAACATCGTGGAGCTCGCGGTCTTTGGTTAGGGAGGTCCAACCACAGAGGCTTCGACTGCCCAGATCGTGGGAGCTTTAATCACCCTGACGCGGGAGCTTCGATCTGCCACGACGGCGGGAAAAAAGGAGGAAAAAAGATAAGAGTTGATTGCCATCTATCACAGTGGGGCATGTAGTGGAGCCATTGTGGTGGATGTTTATGTTAATGTTTTTGTAGTTGTGTGTCTTGTTGCTATTTTTGATATGACCGTATGGCAAATCAAATTCTTTGTATGTTGCAAAACATACTTGACTAATAAAATTACAATTACAATTACGATTACAATTAGAGTAGACGTGGAAAGGATATTTCCAGTAGTGGGCGAATATAGAACCAAGTTAATGGGCAGAGCCTCACAATTAAAGGACATACCTTCAAAATGGAGATGAGGTGGTATTTCTTTAGCCAGGGGGTGATGATTCTGTGGAATTCATTACCACAGACTACTGTGGAGGCCAAGACATTGGGTATTTTTAAGGCGGAGGTTGATAGGTTCTTGATTAGGAAGGGCATCATAGGTTACGGAGCAAAGGCAGGAGAATGGGGTTGCAGGAAAATGGGGTTGAGAGGGAAATATAGATCAGCCATAATTGAATTGGACTTGATGGGCTGAATGGTCTAATTTTACTTCGGAGTCACGTGAATGATTCCGTGAAGAGCCCGCTCAGCACGCATGCGCGGCATTAACGCCAGCAGTGCAACAGCGGCGCATCGGGAGTCAGGCGCTCCCGCTACAAGCCTGAAGGAAAGGAACATTAGGTAAGTACTTACCTTCAGTTTAAACTAGCGACTTTGCGTTTGTTTTTGCTCCAGGGGGAGCAAAGCAGCAGAGGGAAGCGGCCCCCGTTCGACTCCAGGGAAGGAGCCGACAGTGGAGGGGGGAGAGGCGGCAACGGGACCGCACACGCTGCGGTCCACGAACACGGGTGCTGCGCTGATGCCCAGTCCGCTAAACAGCTGTCTGACCAACAACAGTGGACTGGAGGGAAATTTAAAACCGGCCGGCACCCCTGCAGACTCCCGACAAGGAGACTCGCTGCCCGAGAACCACTGAAATGCCGCCCGAAAACGGCAGACAGCCTCTAACAGCAAGGTCAGGACCAACCTCAGGCTGGAGACAGACACAGAAGATGGAATCAACACTTCAAACAAGAAACAAGAGTGTCTGTTTCTCCAAGCCAGAGGAAGGTCATGGATCTAAAAACTCCAGCGAGACTTGCCTCAGGAGCAGGGGCAAGTCCGCCAAGGGAGCTAATACACTCCCACTCCAGTGCCTAACAGCACTGGCCATCTCCCTTGTCGAGGGTTCGATGGGAACCAGAGCTGGGCTGGTCAAGAAGAGGGGTCACTGGCTGAACAACATCGGGAGTATGCTTGAGGTACAGGATCAGGAAGAGCTGCTGGGTGTGGCCGCTACGTGGCTCCACCACTAGCGAGATGGCTTTTCAGTCTCAACTGGCGGCCAGCTTACTACCTGTTCTTTTCAAAAAACCTCTCCAAGATAGGTAGTCATGAGGTGTTGGATTTCATCACGCCTCCCCTAAATTGCATTTACTCAAAGTGCCCACCGTTATTGGGGGGTACATTGAGCATCGCTTTTAAAAACCCAAATATCTTAAAATTAATTTGATATCCCTGACGTCGGTTATCATTTTCGCATGCTCTTTCCAGAGGGTCAGGGTAGTATGTGGCAAAACACCTGACCCTACTGTTCGCAGTGCTCCGCAACTTCTCAGGAAGTTATAAAACCTGCCCTCAACTCAAAATTTTTTACAGGACTGTGAGAACGCCGACCTCACAACCACAGATCCTGCTGTCTGGCTAAGTTACCAAACCAAGCCTAAAAAACTGGACGAAGTGTCCAAAATATTCGGTGCAAGAGGGCAGGGTCTGGAATGAGCATCGCACGTAAACCAGTCAGCCGTACCTCTAACGCATCCACCAGGAGGGTCTACCTCATGGTACTGGTGAAAGCTCGGGGCCTGCATGCCAATCCCATAAGCCTTTCAGGCCAGGGCCCAGAGCAGGCCCCATGGAAAATGCGCCACCCCCCAACATCACCGCTACGTCAGACAACGTGCAAGACTCGTTGGGCCGGCAGGAAACAGAAGAATACCCATAACCATGGAGGTAGGTGGGTCTGGTTCCTACCAGCATATAGAAAATATGGGGCTTAATACCAACAGGGGGGAGATTACACCTGTTTTAAGAAGCACGGGAGTCTATCACGAATGATCAGTATATACTCAATTGCTTTAGTGGATACAAAATACAATTCATACTAGAAAAATTGCTACCAGTTCAACATTTACCCCAGAGGGTATTTTCCCTCTCCGTTAAAGAAACGAGAGGGACAAGCTGAACTGGTGAGACTAATTACAAAGGGTATCATGGGAAACATGAACCATTGGAATTCGTATCAAATATTCGTCACTTAACCCAAAAAGATGGTGGATGTCGCATCATCATCGACTTAACTTCACTAAATATGTGTGTTAAGTATATACATTTCAAAATGGAAACGGTTGTCACTGCCAAACAACTAATTTCCAAAGGATATTTCATGGTAAGCATTGATCTTAAAGATGTTTACTATTTAGTACCATTCACAAGGGTCATCGCAGATACCTGAAATTTACCTGGATGGGGCAGCTATGACAATTTAAAGCGTTACCCAATGAGTTCACATCAGCCCAAGATTATTCACCAAGATACTAAAACCAGCTCTGGCAATATTCACAAGACAAAAACATATTGTCATGGCATATCTTGATGATATCTTAAAAAAAATAGGCAAGACCATGGAATTGACTATGTTAGCTGTATCAGCTACCAAATAGTTATTCAAAACCCTGGGATTGGCTTACATCCAGATAAATCTAAGTTGAAGCCATCCACAATCATGGATTACTTGGGCTTCACAATTAATTCAGTCTACGTGACTGTAACATTGCCAAGAGACAAAACAGTTGAATTGGCACAATCATGCAACAATTAATAGTCCACGTACCCCAACTATTCGACAAGTAACAGAGTAATTGGGAAAATGGTAGCAGCATTTCCGGCTACACAATTCGGACCTTTGCACTGTCAAAACTTACAAAGAGCAAAGGTACAGGCACCAAAACGACATACAGGTCATTATGATCGTGTCATGAAGTTACCCACTGAATATCATAACTACAGTGGTGGGCAAAAAACGTTTGGCATGTAGTAGATGGACTAACCCAGAGTCATTGTTACCACTTACACTGGGCATTAATTATCTACAGATGTTGGGTGACTTTTATGGTTTAAAAGCATATGCACAAATATGCATCACTTGCATGTACGGTTACAAATAGATAATACTACGGTGGTGGCCTACATTAACCATATGGGCGGCATAAAATCGGTATCATGCGACAAGTTGGTCAACACAATTTGGCAATGGTGTGTCGAAAGACATATTTGGCTATCAGTAACTTACCTGCCAGGTAAGCTAAATACAGTGGCAGACACCAGGTCACGTAAATTTAATGACAACATCGAATGGATGTTAAACCCCCAAAAATTTGCAAAAGTTGTCAAGCAATATGGCACGCCAGATATCGATTTATTTGCATCAAGGCTAAATCACCAGGTACCTATGTATGTCGCTTGGGAACAAGACCCTGAGGCAGCAGTGGTAGATGCGTTCGCGCTGGATTGGGGAAATTCTTCATCTATGCATTTCCTCCCTTCTGCCTCATCAGTTGGGGACTACGCACAATACAAATGGACTCTGCTTCAGGTATTTTGATAGTACCCGACTGGCCTACACAGCCATGGTTCCCAAAACTCCATGACATGGTTGTTGAAACTCCGATGGTATTCCCCAGTAACCCAGAGTTATTAACACCCAGTGTTGGGCACAAGCCACCCGTGCCATGAGAAAATCAAACTCCTGGGTTGCAGATTCTGCACAAACCACTTCTGGGACTGGGATTATCATAACAAACCGTCGACACCATATCAGCATCCCTCCGAACATCCACTAAAAAACAGCACTTGTCCAGCATCAAGAAATGGGAGAAGTACTGCTTGGATACAGGGACCACCTACTCAACCGCTACGGTTACCAACGTACTGGAATTCCTGGCGAACCTTCACCACGATGAAGAACTCAGCTACAGAGCCATCAACACAGCTAGAATTGTCCTGCCTGTCTATTTAAAACCAGCTCCAGGACAACAGGCCATGGGTCCCACCTGCTGGTGGTCAAACTAATGAAGGGTATTTACAACTCTAACCCCCTAGACCAGGTACACCCATACATGGGATGTCAGTGTGGTCCTGACATACCTCAGGGGATGGCCACCAGCCAGATCCCTCAAACTGGAACAATCTATGCTCAAAACACTCATGTTGACGGCATTTGTATCTGCATAGAGGGTCCAGTCACTACACCTATTGCGACTGGACACCATGCTCACAGCTCCAGACCAGATCTCTGTCGTTATCCAGGGACTGATCAAACAGAGCAGACCAGGAACACCTAATCCAGCCGTGGAATTCCGGGCTTACCCGCCAGAACCACGGTTATGTGCCATGACCTACCTACTATCCTACATAGACACGACCAAAATATTAGAGGGAGATGAAAAGCCTTGTGGGTTAGTCATAAAAAACCTTATGGTTGGGTGACGAGCCAAACCATTGCAAGATGGCTCAAGCAGGTGCTAAAAACTGCTGGGATAAACACTAACATGTACAAATTCCACCAGGGCAGCATCCACGCCGACGGCTAAAAGAATGGACGTGCCTATAGACCACATCCTGGCTACAGCAGGATGGTCGGGGGAAAGACCGTTCAGAAATTTTATAGTAAGCCATTGGCAAAACCTGTTTTATTTGCAGGAAAGATTTTACAGACTGCAAATATTTAATTTAAGCCCAGGGGAGCAATTTAATTTCTTTGTTGTTATTGTTAAAAAAATACCATTGTGTTTTTCTACAAACAGATTCATTGGTTGATTACGATAACACACTTCCTCCCTCAAAGACTTCGGCAGTACGTGAAGTAATAACTGTTACACGGTTTGAAATCACAGAGCTTTGAAATCTTCACGGAATCACTCACGTGACTCCGGAGTAAAATAGTAAGATTAAACGAGAACTTACCAGTTTGAAGTTTGATCTGTATTTTATGAGGAGTTACGATGAGGGATTACGTGCCCTCCGCTCCCGCTCTCAATAATATGGGTCAAATTCATAAACTGATGTCTCCTTGTCTTTACTATGTTTACATCAATAACTGTGTCTATCTGTGATTCCACACCGCTGCTTTGAAGTATGCCGCGCATGCGTGCTGAGCGGGCTCTTCACGTAATCCCTCATCGTAACTCCTCATAAAGTACAGATCAAACTTCAAACTGGTAAGTTCTCGTTTAATCTTACTATTCTACTCCTATGTTTTATGGTCTTATTGAGTGTTGGGGGAGATCCCATGTATGTTTTTGTGTTTTTTATGACTGTTGGCAGATCAATTTCCCTCCTGGGATAAATAAAGTTCTATCGTATTGTATCATGTTTAAAAAGGGCCAAGAAGTCCTCGGTCTCTACTCTATGTTGCCATTCGGTGACTGCCTGGCTAATTAAAGTATGCAACATATCGCAATGCCAAACAGCCAAATTGCAAAAGATCAAGGTCTTAAACACCAAAGGGCTAGAAATGAAAAAGATTTGATAGAGTTATTGGATTGGGGTTGGGAACAGTAATATAAACTATTGCATTGTGCTAGCATGGAAATTATTTAAGCCAGGTGAGTGTTAGTCATGGTCAATGCCATTTCCTTCAATTGGCTCGCTTGGCAGAATTAGTTGAATTTCACACCTAGCAAGAGGAATTTAATCTTTACTTTGAGAACTTTCAAAGACTTTGGTGTGAAAACATGGAAGGGATGTTTTGTAGTTGTGCCCAGTGAATCCTCTCCAGTTAATCATCCTCCCCCCCCCCCCCCTCTTCCACCCCCGCCATTGTTCTGTAGGGTGGCATAGCAGAGCATTAGCTGGTGTTACTGGCATTCAATCTCCAGACCTGAATTCAATCCTATGTGGCGGCATCTGTGTGGAGTTTGTATGTCCTCCATGTGGCCATTTAGAAATTGAGTTGAGAGAATTATTAATGGAGAAATGAGAGGATTAATGATGTGCTTGCTAGTTGGCATTGATTTGAAGACATTTGAGTCATGTCACCTGGTACAGCAAGGGTTCAAGTTAACGAATAATGGAAAAGGCCCTTAATATTTTTGTACTGTGGATCGTGGACTGTGGATGCCATTGACTAATATCCTGGACTGTGGATGTCATTGACAATGTCAACATCTATTGTCCATTCCTCATTGTATTTGCTTGACAATTGAAAGCAGTGAATGGTGTCTCTCCATGCTAACCAGGACTTTGCCACAATACCTGGTGACGGTAAGCATGTTTTGTGCAATGGTTGGCAAATGTGGTGCAAACAGAAAACGGAATCACAGGCCCAGCTTAAACTGATCTGGGTCATTCAGCACAGTCTGTGACTTTGCAGCTGAGCTGCAGTGAAGTGAGGTGTAACTTAATCCCGACTTGTGGAGGGTTAAATTTGGACGACATCGGAATCATGAGGACATTAGGTTTGGGTGGTAGGTGAAGAAAGGGGTTGGTGTCAGCTTCCTGAAGGGGGTGGGCTCGATCACAGTGGAGTGGTTACAGTAACAGGGCTCTAGGTGGTGTGGCTGTACAGGACAAGTAAATAAATAGAAGAGGGTCTATCTGTGGGTGTGTCCAAGCTCCAGGTCCCCGATTCCAGACCTAGATTGGAAGACCTCTCTTATATCCTTTACCTCCTGTAGCTGACCTTGGATTCCTTCCAATCACCATGCATACAATCACCATACATTATACATTTCATACAGTTGTATGACCTTGAAGTGGGACCTAGGGCCTGTCCCACTTGGGCGTCATTTGTGCATCACGCAGGTAGCGTGCAAAGAATTTTTGAATCCCAAAACCCTGGGTGGCCGCGCGCGACTGCGCGTCGCTGCCCACGTCACCATGCGCGCATAATGCACGCCACGTGTGCATCACGTGCGTGTCACGATGCACACGTCGTGTGCCATGACGCGTAAATGATGTTGCATAAATGACGCGGAAATGACGCCCAAGTGCGACAGGCCTTTAAGTGCGTGATATATGAAAGTTAGAAACAAAATGCTGGAGTAACTCAACGGGTCAGGCAGCATCTCTGGAGAGGATGGAAAGGTAATGTTTCTGTTCGGGATCCTTCTTCAGGTATAAACCAGCATCTGCAGTTCCTTTTTGTTACATTGTGTGGTTTATAAATTCTGGGCAGTGTATAGCAAACCAAGCCATGTGCCTGCATGACCCAAAAGCTGTGGTTAGTGAAAGATGCAGTAAAAAAACAGTAGCTTCCAACAATCAGATTTCTGTAGCAAAGATTGCATTTGAATTATCGAGGCTTAAAAACAGTCACACATTGTCAGCTGAAGATGCAGTGCATTGTCTAAGGATGTTTTACTGTATCTGAAACCCAATCACCGAATGCTAACTGGTACTCTGTACGCAGCTTCTCCATATTGAACCCGCTTCCCTGACACATATGCTGTGCGTGTGCATGCAATCCGTTGGGAACTTGCAGAAGCACCAGGAGCGCCCATGTAGGTGTTGGTGCCCCCTGTAAAACATCCTTGTCCGCACACAAAGCAGGCCATTCACATTGAAGGATGCTTTCACTGAAGAGCTGACGCAAGAAAGTTAATTTGGTCAGATGTATACACACCGTGGGAAAGAGGCTGATCTGAAGCTGGGTATTCTCTACTCAGTGTTCCTTCTGGCTCCACAAAGACTTTCTACCAGTCTGAAGAAGGGTTCTGACCCGAAACGTCCCTGTCCATTCCCTGCAGGTGCTGCCTGGCCCGTTGAGTTTCTCCGGCACTTTGTGTTTTACTTTCTACCAGCAACAAGGTACACATCAGGAGAGTGACAGGATGCTTCCTACTTGCTTAAATTATTGCAGGTTAAACAATGTCTAAGATAAGGTAATGCATTTGGCCGTATGTCATCTTATCACCGATAGTAATGCGTTCATCTACCAACATCAGACAAGTGCTTTGAGTGGGTGCTATGTATACACTAGATTCACTGCAGCTACCTGGTGAAGTTTCTTTGACAGCATCCAGAAGGATAAGGCAACAGGAATACAGGAGCACTGCACCTCCAAGCCACACAGTACCTGTTCCTTCATCACTCTGGGTTAAATCCTGGAGGCCTATTTCACACTGATCCACTGTGAACTGAGCTGAGTGCTTGCACAAAGGGACCACCACAATTCAGGAAGATGATGTGCCACAGCCGACAGACAATTAACATTGGATTTACCGATGGCTCCCTCTTCCAGTGAATATATCATTTTATTTCACCTCTCGGGGTTCAGAATGAGAATGCATCACATTTGTAGGATAAATGGATGACTAGTGGGGATTGGAACTTTGTTTCCTTTCTTTACACATAGGATGTAAGTGTTACTGTCAGGCCCGCACCTGTTGCCCATTCCAAAGTGCTCTCTGAACTGAGCAGTTTGCTAGGACGTTTTAGACAGGGGTTAAGAGTCAGCCATGTTGTTGTAGGAATCACATCAGACCAAGGTGGCAGATATCTTCACTGCAAAACACCATGAACCAAACTGTAGCCAACTGTAGCAATGAACCAAACTCATTATCATCATTACTGGCACTAGATTGTTTTTTATTATTTTAGAGTTAGATTCTCCAGCTTCCATCCTAGAATTTGAATTCATGTCTTGAAATTGTTGTCCAGTCTAGTATTTGATTTATGGGTAGAATGGCCTACTTCTGTGTCATTATAAGTTTAAGATGTAATATTAAATATTAAAAATTTAAATATAGGGAAATATTTAATCGGAACCCGAGGGGCAACTTTTTGACTGAGGAAGGTGGGTGTATTGAACAAGCTGCCTGCGGAGGTAGTTGAGGCAGGTCCTATAACATTTAAAATATATTTGGACAGGTACATGGATAGGAAAGGTTTAGAGGGATGTGGGCCAGATACTGGCAAATGGCAATAACTTAGATGGGGCATGTTGGTCAACGAGGTCAAGGCGGGTTGAAGGGCCTGTTTGGTTGCTGTATGACTCAATGACTGTATAACGTGAAATGCTAGGCTATTTTACATTCTATTATAGGGTAAGGAACCTTGACATAGGCAATACAAGTGAGAATACCACATTTTACCTGCCTTTCCCTTGAATGTACGATCAGTAAGATGCCATTTATATACGAATAAACCTTCTGCATCATGGCAGGGACTCAAATACCCACAATGCTACTATTTTGGTCGACCCTATGACCCTATGAACATATGAACGGACAACATATGAAGTTAGATTAGGTTATCGACTGCCCAGAGGATTAGAGCCACACAGGAAAGTATGGCCCACCCACCTTATTCTCAATGTGTTCACTAATCTCAAATATTCGTTCTCCTGTTTTTCTCCAGAGATGCTGCTGCCTGACCTGCTGAGTTACACCAGCACTTTGTGTCTATTCTTAGTTGTACAGGTGCAGTGCTTGGCCTACAACATGGGTAGGGAAAAATATTGTGCATCTCCCATCTCCTCACGTGTCCGCTGTCCTTTTTGGACACGTGAGGAGATCAGGTGGGGAGTTGATGATCAGCCTGCCTGACCCTTACTATGTAAGTGCAACAACAGCACTTGTTAACATGTTCGAGAGCTACCAAGCTGCTGGCAAAGCTAAGGAAGATGCAGTACCTTTCGGAGAAAGAGGAGAGAGAGGCTTAAATGCAGAAGTTGCTAGTAATTCAATTATAAATTGCCATTGTCTCTCAGCACTATACAATGGAACACTGATTTTTCCACCATTTAAGTACAATAACCAACATCTCCAGGCTATTCTGCATTGCTCTGGGATTTCAGCTGGTTCTTCCAGTTACATGTGGCAGGAGACACACAAAACACTACAGTGGCCCAGGGGTGTGGGAATTACATTATTCCCATTGGTGTCCCAGGTGCCCAATAATGGACAAGTCTGGACAGCACATTCCCACCCTAAAAGCACGGTTAAATGCGCACAAGGTATTGTGATGACCACTACTCCAACCATCCTCACCCTATCGCCAGGAGTGCATGGGTGTTGCCAATCTGCAGCGTTGCCCTGTGATGTCCTGCCCTCTCACAACACCCCCTTTAATGCTCATTCTCCACCCAACACTGCTGTTGCAATCCCTAATTTTCCGCACTTTACAATGTCACTGTGTATCACTCTCCCCACTCCACACATCACTGTCACTGTATAATCCCTCTTCCCTTCTACACCTTCACTGTGTAAACCTTATTCCCACCTGCTGTACACCTTCACCGCGTAACCCTTCTCTCCATGGCCCCATATGGTAACTGTAAACCCTCACCCCATCCTCTCTACACCTTCACTGTGCCACACCTCTCCCCATCTACACTATCACTGTGTAATCCCAATCCTCACACAAAAACATCACCTGTATAATCCCTATACTCACCCTCTTGCCCATCACTGTGTAACCCCTCTCTCCACAGCCTCTGTCCCACCCCCTCGAGTGTGGACTAATTCCAGTCCGCACCCCGTCTACACCATCACTGTGTAAAACCTCTCCTACTCCACTACACAAACATCAAACAGAAATATGCAATGCCCGAGTTGTTACAGCACTGAAGCTGTTGCCCCTGCTCGGGCACACCTTAACCAGAATAACTTGGCACATCCTTTTGAAGGATCTACATGAATCCAGATGACTCATTGACTCATCATGAAACCTGTGCAAATTTGACTCCTGGGCACACCAGATAATCTTTCCCTACTTTGCCGAGAAGGTGGGAGATCTGAAATGAAAGCCTCTTCTCCTCAGTGAGATTTACTCTCCGACACTTATACTTGGCCAGCTTAAGGATATTTTCTCCAGTGTGTGAAACAGGAAATTACTGTATTACAGACTGGCTGGCCCTTGAAGACTCTAACTTACATGGCAATCTCTCGTCAGCACAGCAGGGGCTTTTGCAGCCCCTTCTTGTTCATTTTTCCCCTCTAAGCTACCTCAGTAACGCAAACTGAGGGGAAATATTTCTGAATTCCAGAAACTGTACTTTGCACAAATAGGGCAAGGCCCGCCAAGACACACAAGCAGAGGAAATCTTTCTTCATTGCTAAACAGAAATGGCTGTGTGCAAAGTTGGTGCCAGGTTCTTATGGACAGAACACCTTTTGTTGCTACAAGGCCTTATGTTTAAGGAATGGTTCTGTGACATCACATGACCTACTGGCGGGGTCAAATGTACTTTGGTGTACTGTTGTGCAGCCCAGGGTGATGAGGTGCTGGTTATACACTTTTCATTATTCTGAGGTATTTTTAGGGCCTTTCCACTCCCTAATTCTGGAATTATGCAGCTATGATGGAGCCTCTTACTCCCTCCTCCCTGAAACAACTTTGAACATTTAAATCTTGAAAAGGTTTGGTGAGGCTGCAGAGAGAAGAAACTAAATGTTCTAAGTTGCTCGGGGAGGTTTCAAATTTTGACTTTCCTTATTGTTTGTATTTCCACCACTTTCTGTGGAGGGAAAACCAGCTTCAAGTTGGATTCTTCATCATGGGTCATTAATAAAGCTTATGGGATGTTTGATTTTAAAGGTGGAGCCAAAGAGAAGAAAAATTAAGAGATTAAGAGAATGAAGAGGAGAGGACGGCAGTGGTAGAGTTGTTGCCTTACACCGACAAAGACCCAGCTTCAATCAGGACTATAGTGGCTGTTTATATGGAGTTTGTACATTCTCCCTGTGACTGTGTGGGATTTCTCCGGTTGCACTGGTTTCCTCCCACATTCCAAAGATGTGCAGGTTTGTAGGTTCATTGGCTTCCGTAAATTGTCCCTAGGGTGAAGGATAGAACTAGAGTACGGGTGATTGTTGGTTGGCATGGACGTTAGGCCGAAGGTCCTGTTACCACGCTTTTTCCCTAAACTAAACTCTAAACTTATTATAGTAAACCTGCATAAAACACTCATCTGGGTCCGTCTAGAGAACCATGCCTAATTCTGAGCATTTCATTTGAGGAAAGGCAAAATGATTTGGAGAGGGTACAGGTTGACTTGAATACACGGGGTATGACAGACTCCAGTAATAATGGAAAGCTGGGGTATTCTCCTTGAAACAGAGCAGGCCACAAGGAGATTTGACATGAAATCATGGACAGCTTAGATAGATTTGGCATTCCATTGGGATTGGTTGTCTGGGGGGTATTGGACCTAATCTTTCACAAGCATGGTCTTTCATCAAAACTCTGAATAATTGAAAATCCAACATGGTTTAAATTGCAGAGAAGGGGTAGAGACGGAGAAAATAAAGGGTTCCATCTGCACTGGCAACTTTGAGCCACCAGTTGCATGTTATTTTACTTTTCTGCCTCGTTCCCATGCTAACCTCTCTGTCATCGGCTTCTTGCACTATTCCAACAAGGCTCAGAATAGCTCAAGCAGCAGTCCCTCATTCACTGACCAAGATTCAATATTATGAAATGGGGCACCTTGGTCAGCATGGCCTGTTTCCATGAAGTATAACTCTGAAGTTCAACAATATCAGCCTTTCCAGTTTGTGTCAGGGCAGCCTGTTCTAATGAAAGGCAAATGACATGAAACATTAACTTGTTTAGTTTAGCTTAGAGATACGGAGTGGATACCGATCCCTTGGCCCGCCAAGACCACGCTGACCAATGATCACCCACACATTACTTCTATCTGACACACTAGAGACATCTTACAGAAGCCAATTAACCTACAAGCCTGCATGTCTACGGAATGTGAGAGGAAACCGGAACTCCCGGAGAAAACCCACTCAGCCACAGGGAGAAAGTACAATCTCTGACAACGCCCATATCAGGATCGAACCCGGGTCTCTGGCGCTGTAAAGTAGCAACTCTACTACTATGCCACCTTGCCGCCATGATTCTCCCTCTATTGGTGCTTCCCGACCTGCTTAGTGTCGCCCACGTCCCTTGTTTTCATTTAGAATTATTAAATTGTTGGACTGCACAATCTGCCTGTTCTGTATTTTGCATTACCTACAACACAGTTGGAGCTTCATCAAGTTTATTGGCGAGATGTCAATCTCATCAGCGCCATTCCCCCATTTGTGCCCATTAATTCCATACTGATTTTCCTATTCTAATTACTCTTGGGTAATTTATAATGGCCAATCAACCTACCGACCAGCACATTGGGATCTGAGTTGAAACTAGAGCTCCCAGTGGTAACCCATACAGTCACAGGGAGAAAGTGTAAACTCAGCACAAATAGCAAAGGCAAGGATGAACCTGGGTCAATGGAGCTCTGTGGCAGCAGCACTGTTTTCTGCACCATGATGCTGCTCCTGAATATAATACTCAAGGCAACCGCATACACATTGAAACTCAAAAAAACGCAGACATTGAAAATCTGAAATAAAAACAGAGAATGCTGGAAACATTCATCAGGTCAGGCAGCATATGTGGCAGAAGAAACAGCTAATCTGTGAGGGTGAAGGCCATTCGTCAGATTGGACAAGTTGCCCTTGTCCTACTAGTTAAATGGAACAAAGCTGTGAGGGGAATTTACAGTTAGTCGGGGGGGGGTCAAGGAAAGAGCGTTCACGTCGCGGTAAAGGGGTGGGTATGAATGTGATGGGCTGAAGGGCCTGTTTCTGTGCTGTATGACTATGACTCCATAACTCTGATGTACAGAAGTCAGCCAATTGAATCTATCCAGGGCAGTTAGTCATCAAATCTTCCCATCCGCCCATCAGTTTATTACAAGCTGTTTATGCAGCTCTTGATACCTTAAAGAGGTGGCGGAGGATGGATGGAACTTTTAATAATCTTTGACGTGTTATCTTGCCTGCAATTTATCACCGTGCCATACAAACTGCAGTCTCACCAGGAAAACCTGCAGCAAATAAACAGCCCTGCAAAAGTCTGTCAGCTTTTGTGTTAAATTTCTAATTCAATGGATGAAGGAAATGACCCTGCCCCAATGGACTCCTAAAAGATTATTTAAATAATGAATCCCAGGCTGGGGAGTGAGATGCTTCTCCTGGTGACTGTCAGCCTTGGGAGGCCAGTGAACCTTGAGACTCAGAAGCACACATTCTTTTAGACATCACGGCCCTGACACTGCAGGCCCTGACCTCAGCTGGGCCCTGACAAATTGGAGGAAAAAAAAAGGTACACCTGCCACGTGTTAGTAACTCGAGACGGGAGCCCAACAGTGTCTTGATCTGAAGCTGCTGATAAAATAATCATTCATCCAAAACGGCTGCTTTCCGGCAAGACGTTGAGGATGCCCATGGTTAAATTAACATAACGAAATATCCTGCTAAAAATGCAGCAGCTGCAAACTTCCGTGTGCTTTTAACAGAGCGTTATGGCACGGCTTATTAACGGAACACAAACCCTACTCTTTGCACTCAATGCTTTCCATTGCACAACTCACAATAACGGAACGCTGAGTACACCAGGATGCTTGCAAGCCCGGGAAATAAACAAATATATTTTCAAAAGTAAGCTATCCTGATTTATGTGTAGGCAGTTAAGGAACGAATGTCTTGAATTCACAGCGTCAGGACATTCCAAAGCTATTAAGCAACCAATTAAGAATTTTTGAAAGGCAGTCACTGTTGCGAGAAGCAATCGTGGCACCTAATTTCCACACTGCAATCCAACGTCGAAATTGCATCAGTGTTCAATCCCAAACATCCTCTTCCCCCTAATCAGTGATTTATAAGGCCTCATGCATTGCTAATTACAAGTTGCTGTAATATGATCACCTGTTGGTGCTGTAATAAACATTAGCCAGACCATTGGCAAATTAGCTTCCTCTCTTTGAATTGTGCTTTTGTACCCAAAGAGGGAAGATGCAGCCTCTCTCTGGCATCTCACCCGAAGATCACCTCTTTCATCTGAGCAGTAGATGGACACAAAATGCTGGAGTAATCCAGGGGGACAGGCAGCATCTCTGGAGAGAAGGATCGGGTCGAGACCTTTCTTCAGACTGAAAGTTACGGGAAAGGGAAATGAGTGGCTCCTCCTGAGCAGTGCTCCCTCAACACTGTGTGGAAGTATCCGGCTGGGTTATGTGATTGTCAGGAGGTTTCAGACCACAACCTTCTGACTCACAGCAAGGTCATGGTCAACACAGCTGTTGACACAATACCTGGCTGGTGTAACAATCTCCAGTGTACCCTACCATCTATCCCACCTCACCCTCTCCCATCACAAGCTGCTAAATTAGTGGAAGAATGTGTCTGAGTTCCAATTCCAATGTCACAATCTGGCTTCACAACACCATAGACCCCGGTTCAATCCTGACTGCGGGTGCTATCTGTGTGGCGTTTGCACGTTCTACCTGTTTCCTCCAGATGTACCCATTTCTCACTGCCAACCCAAAGACGTGCAGGTTTGTAGGTTAATTGGCCTCTGTAAAATTGCTCCTAGTGTGTCGAGAATGGATGAGAAAGTGGGATAACATAGAGAGGGTGCAAACTGGTGAACAGTGGTCAGCGTGGACTCAATGGATCCAAGGGCCTGTTTCCATTCAGTATCTCTAAACTCGAAACTAATCTCAGCACGCCAATGGTCCCCATTCACTGGGATGAACTTCTATGTGGGGAAAGCTGGTGCAGAATTACTGCATGATTATGGCGTAGAAGGAAGCCATTTGTCCCTTTGAGTCCATAGTGGTTCTGCATCCCCATTCCCCTCCCCTCTCCCCTCAACACCAAAGATTATTTCTTCTCAGACACTTGCGATCTTAAAATAATAACTTTGCTGATGTCAACTTTGTTTCCTGCACCTTCATTCTGTGCCCCCTGGTTCATGACCTTTCTGCCTACTGAAACATTTACTTCATCTGTACTCTTCATGTACTGTCTTAACTGTCACTGTATGTCATGTTGTCACTTGCGGGTGGAGCACCAAGGCAAATTTAACCAGCTCTCTCAGATCTCCACGCACTCTACTTGGTGAAGTGCAGGAAAGATTGAGATGAGATTTAATCGAGGTGTAATAATACAGGGGGTTTTGGGGGGGGGGGGGGGGGGGGGGGGGGGGGGGGTAGCTTTTGGTGGTGGGAATGTCAGGAACCAATGAATCCAGATTGAAGAAAACTGGTAAAAGAAGGAAATGAGGGAAAATGTTCTAATGCAGGAAGGGTAATGATCAGGAATGCACTCTCTGGAAGGCTAGTGGAATCAACTTTGACAGTACTTTCCAAAAAATGATTAGCTAAACACATTATGGATTTTACAGATCTAAAGGAAACAAGAAGATTGGTGGGATGAATGAATGAATGAATGAATGAATGATTGAATGAATGAATGAATGAATGAATGATTGAATGATTGAATGAATGAATGAATGAATGAATGAATGAATAAGTTTATTGGCCAAGTATTCACATACAAGGAATTTGCCTTGGTGCTCTGCCCGCAAGTGACAACATGACATACAGTGACAGTTAAGAATGATACATAAAACATTAAACATTAATAATAAAACATTATTGATTAAACATGTGAATTAAATAAAATACCCAGATTTTTGGTTATTGAGTAGAGCTACTACTCGTGGAAAAAAGCTGTTTTTATGTCTGGCTGTGGCAGCTTTAACAGTCCGGTGTCGCCTTCCAGAGGGAAGTGATTCAAAGAGTTTGTGGCCAGGGTGAGAGGGGTCAGAGATGATCTTGCCCGCTCGCTTCCTGGCCCTTGCAGTGTATGGTTCGTTAATGGAGGGAAGGTTGCAGCCAATAACCTTCTCAGCTGATTGGATGATTCGCTGCAGCCTCCAGGTGTCGTGCTTGGTGGCTGAGCCAAACCAGACCGTGATAGAGGGGGTGAGGACAGACTCTAAGATGGCCATATAGAATTGGACCATCATTGCCTGTGGCAGATTGTGCTTCCTCAGCTGCCTCAGGAAGTACATCCTCTGTTGGGCCTTTTTGACTGTGGAGTCGATGGTAGCCCCCACACTAAAGGTCCTTGAAGATGATGGTTCCCAGGAACTTAAAAGACTCCACAGGTGTGACTCTGGTGAGTGGGGTGAGGGGAGGGGGAGCTCTCCTAAAGTCTACAATCAATTCCACTGTCTGAAGAGCATTGAGCTCCAGGTTGTTGCGATGGCACCAGGACACCAGCTGTGACACTTCCAGTCTGTAGGCAGATTCCTCCCCATCCTGGATCAGTCCAATCAGGGTTGTGTCGTCCACAAACTTGAGAAGCTTGACAGAGGAGTCGGTGGAGGTGCAGTAATTAGTGTAGAGAGAGTGGAGGAGAGGGGAGAGTACACAGCCTTGCGGTGCTCCTATGCTGAGGGTTTGCGGGTCCGAGATGTGCTTTCCCAGCCTCACATGCTGCTTAGTCTTTCAAAGAGCTTGCATGTGTTGATGGGCCAGATGGTATATTCGAGTTCCCAAAGCCAGTAAACTAATTTCCATGGAGTGCAGCACAATGGTTCCATAGATAGGATTAAGGAATAGTCAGCCAAGCCTGTAAAACGCAGGTGTTTTACACTGCCACAGATTATAAACCAGATGTTCTGCATACATATCATTTTTTAATTCATCAGGAGATAGCAAGTTATAATAGAAGTTAAGGCTGGGTTATTATACTTCGGTTGAGATAACTGATTGGGGAAGTTGGAGCTAACTATGTTCTCTTGGACTATGCATGCCATATTAGTCTTGTGATTCTGCAGGCTGATGAACACCACACACAGTGACAGGTTCCTGCTTAACTACAAAGGACATCGACCAGTTATGGCGGACCTGGTTAATTGGAATTTGTCCAAGCTAGCAGCATGTAGGATTGTGAGGCCAAGTGCCTGAACATTGCTGCAGGGAATTTGAAGCTCTGATCCTCCAACAATGTTTCCTCCAGCTGGCATGTTCCAGAACACAGGAATATCTCCCTTGTCTTAAAGGAAACACTTCCTATAGGGCACAAAGGACTAACAGAGACATACTCTTCTTCATGGTTATAAAAGCTTACTCTGGACAATGCTTGGCAGTGTTAAACCAGCCTTTTCCATTCATCTCAGCCTTTTCCTTGTAATGTTGTATCCTAGGCTGCGTTACCCATTATAATTGGATCAACAATGCACAGGGATTGGCCCTTTGTCTGAATATGGTTCTTTTGTCCTTGTTTTTCCCTGAACGGGTGGCGTCAGCAATGGCTGCCTCGCCAACAGTCTGTCTGTCCCTTCCTTCTTTGTTGGTTTTCTTTAGTATGAGTTAAATGTATGTTTTTAGTGTTCTTTAGCTTGTTTTATGTGGGGGGGGTGGGGGTTGGGGGAATCTTTTTTAAATCTCTTACCTCGACGGAAATACGATTTTGATCATACGATCATCGAGGAGTTGGCGGTCTTTGCTGGAGACCGACTTTGGGAGCTCCCACCACGGGAGCCTGCGGACTTAACATCGTGGAGCTTGCGATCCCTGTCAGGGATCGACTTTGGAGATCCAACCATGGGAGCCTGCAGATTTTAACATCTTGGATCTTGTGGTCTCTGGTTAGAGACTGACGTCGGGAGCTCCAACGACAGGAGCTTCGACCGCCCCGATCGCGGGAGCTTCGACCGCCCCGATCGCGGGGGCTTCGATCGCTGGCTGCGGGAGCTTTGATCGCCCCAACTGCGGATGGTTCGACTGCTACGACCGTGGGAGAATAAAGTGGAAGATTAGACTTTATTGCCTTCCGTCACAGTGAGAAATGTGGGGAATCTGCTGTGGTGGATGCTTATGTTAACTTTTATGTAGTTGTGTGTTTTGTTGCTTTTTTTTAGTATGGCTGTATGGTAATTCGAGTGCCACTGTACCTTAATTGATGCATGTGACAATAAACTGACCTTTGAACATTTGGACCTTTAAAAAATTCCGCCTGCACCATGTTAATGTCAAATGTCCTGTTTATTTTCCACAGCCTGAAGCAACAAGAATCATTTAAAGGTATCCCAGCAATGGACTGAGCACTCAGCTGTGCCCAAGACAATCATTAATACTGACTTCCTTTAGGCGGAACTCGATCAAAGCTGCCCTCGTGGGATGGGAAGGGTAAATCAGGATCTGAGTTACTCCACTGACTTTAAGGATTCCAAATGAAGTCAAGACTGAGCTTGACAGGGTGGGATAATATTGATGGTGAAATGGCCCGTGGACACTTATGTGACACTTGAGCCAGGTGTCAGAGAATTTATGGAGCTTGTCTTGTGCAGAAAATCTACATCCATGAGATAGGTGTTGGAAGGAGAAATGCATAACACTCTGCAGGTCTTACTAGTAGTTGATGACACTTCGATCGTTGGAGGTGGCAGTGAAGGTGGAGAACTCACAGAGTCCGACATGCAGTCCACATCTCATTGTCAGCCATGGCAATACATGATTACAACAACAACTTTAATGCTCACCAGGAATCAATAGACAATAGACAATAGGTGCAGGAGTAGGCCATTTGACCCTTCGAGCCAGCACTACCATTCAATGTGATCATGGCTGATAATCCACAATCAGTACCCCATTCCTGCCTTATCCCCATATCCCCTGAATCCGCTATCTTTAAGAGCCCTATCTAACTCTCTCTTGAAAGTATCCAGAGAATCGCCTTCACTGCCCTCTAACTCTCTGTGTGAAAAAGTGTTTCCTCATCTCCGTTCAAAATGCCTTACCCCTGATTCTTAAACTGTGGCCCCTGGTTCTGGACTCCCCCAACATCAGGAACATGTTTCCTGCCTCTGGTGTGTCCAAACCCTTAGGTAGACAAAAATGCAGGATAACTTCAGCGGGTGAGGCAGCATCTATGGAGCGAAGGAAATAGGCAACGTTTCGGCTGAAACTCTTCTTCAGACATATAATAATCTTATATGTTTCAATAAGATCCCTCTCATCCTTCTAAATTCCAAAGTGTACAAGCCCAGTCTCTCCATTCTCTCAGCATATGACAGTCCCCCATCCCAGGAATTAACCTTGTGAACCTACGCTGCACTCCCTCAATAGCAAGAATATCCTTCCTCAAATTAGGGGACCAAAACTGCACACAATACTCCAGGTGTGGTCTCACTAGGGCCCTGTACAACTGCAGAAGGACCTCTTTGCTCCTATACTCAACTCCTCCTTTTATGAAGGCCAACTTTCTTCACTTTCTTCACTGCCTGCTGTACCAGCATGCTTACTTTCATTGACTGATGAACAAGGACCCCCCCAGATCCCGTTGTACTTCCCCTTTTCCCAATTTGACACCATTTAGATAATAATCTGCCTTCCTGTTTTTGCTACCAAAGTGGATAACCTCACATTTATCCACATTAAACTGCATTTGCCATGCACCTGCCCATTCAACCAACCTGTCCAAGTCACCCTGCATTCTCATAGCATCCTCCTCACAGTTCACACTGCCACCCAGCTTTGTATCATCTGCATATTTGCTAATGTTACTTTGAATCCCTTCATCTAAATCATTGATCTATATTGTAAATAGTTGCGATCCCAGCATCAAGCCTTGCGGTATCCCACTAGTCACTGCCTGCCATTCTGAAAGGGACCTGTTATTCCCTACTCTGTTTCCTGTCTGCCAACCAATTTTCTATCCATGTCAGCACTTTACCCCCAATTCCAAGTGCCCTAATTTTGCCCACTTATCTCTTATGTGGGACCTTATCAAATGCTTTCTGAAAGTCCAGGTACAGTACATCCACTGGCTCTCCCTTGTCCATTTTCCCAGTTACATCCTCAAAAAATTCCATAAGATTAGTCACTCATGATTTCCCCTTCGTAAATCCAAGCTGACTCGGACCGATCCTGTTACTGCTATCTAAACGTGCCGCTATCTCATCTTTTATGATTGACATCAGCATCTTCCCCACCACCGATGACAGGCTAACTGGTCTATAATTCCCCGTTTTCTCCCGCCTTTCTTAAAAAGTGGAATAACATTAGCTACCCTCCAATCCACAGGAACTGATCCTGAATCTATAGAACATTGGAAAATGAACACCAATGCGTCCACGATTTCTAGAGCCACTTCCTTAAGTACCCTAAGATGCAGACCACCAGGCCCTGGAGATTGATCAGCCTTCAGTCCCATTTGTCTATCCAATACCATTTCCTGCCTAATGTGGATTTCCTTCAGTTCCTCCGTCAACCCAGATCCTCTGGCCACTAGTACAAGATTGTTTGTGTCCTCCTTTGTGAAGACGAGGGAAGGTGGGAAGGTAGATTGTGAAAGGCTGTTTTCAGGAACATGGAAAATCAGCATTGTTACGTTCCAGCCAGGAATCTCATGTAGCATTGTAAATCTGGGAATTAGGGACATATAAAGCCAAGATAAATAGATATAAAGTGCTGGATTAATTCAGTGGAAAACATGGACAGGTGACATTTTGAGTTGAGACAGTTTTTCAGACTAAATAAGGGTCCTGACCAGAAACATCATCTATCTCTGTTTTCTAGAGATGCTGCCTGCCCTACTGAGTAGCACTGTGTGTGTTTTTTTTGGTCAATCAGCAGCTGCAGTTCCTTGCGTCTACATATAATGGCCGGATCCCATTTAGAGTACCACCTTCAATGTTGGGTACTGGGCATTTAGAAGATGAAGCACAAATGGAGCAGAATGACCCTGGGTATATTCTGGGTTAATTAATGTATACCAGCACCATTGGGAGGGCTTAAGTTTCCTCAGGTGTAGAAAATTCAAGGGTAATTTAACGCAGCCATTTAACTGATGTAGCAGATAGAGAGAAACTACCTCCTCAGATCAAGGAGGAGTAATCTTACTGCCAGCACTAGTCAATTCAGGGTGGTGGCAAGTACCACTTCACATACAGGCACAAGACAATGATGAACCCCCCTCCCCTGCAACCCCCACAACTCAGGGTGACCATCAGACACTTGAATCTCCATCAGCTTTTTGATAGTTGAGGCAGTTAAGGATTGCAAAACCAAGTGATGTTTACACATGGGTCATATAGTCATAGAACTATACAGCAAGGAAGTAGGTCCTTTGGCCCATGGCTATTCTCCTTATCAATGTCCCTCGTCATTTTATATACATGTACAGGGCTACTGCTCAGCTTCCTAGGCTTCAGGGTTAAAATCACCAGCCTAACCATCCTCTCTTTGTAACTCAAACCTTCTAGACTTGGTAACATCCATGCAAACCTCTTTTGCACCCTTTCCAGTTTAAGGTCACCTACTCTCCTTGAGATGGTTGTGTTTTGTAAAGTTAGATCAATACTGTGGATCTCAATCTAAATCCAGGCAGTAGCACTTTCTCTTGTGTGGCTCAGAGTTAAGGACCTGTCCCACTTGCCGATTTTTTCGGCGACTGTCGACATCATTGACTGACGCATCAGGTCACCGAAAAAGTCGCAGTGTGATGCGGCGGTGACGCGGTTGATGCGGCTTGACGCGAATGATGCGGCAGTGATGACGTATTGGCGCACGGTGAATCCTCAAATGTCGCAACGTTTTTTTTTTTCGCCGATGAATTTTGAAATATTCAAAATCTTTCGGCGACCCTGATAGGTCAGTCAATGATGCCGGCAGTCGCCGAAAAAATCTCCAAGTGGGACAGGCCCTTAAGGTAAAGCTTACTCTGTGCTTCCAACAGTGTCACATGACATACTAGTCATACATGAAATAAAATGCATGGGTGTCAGTTTTATTGGGGATTCCAGGATAAAAGGGCAGGCTAGCCAGCAAAGCTAACAAGAGTGGGAAAGTGGCTTTAAAAGCCCGGTGATTGAAACAATCTGTTTAATATTAAAAAAGGGAAGAAATTATAAATAAAACATTAAATAGAAGAGATGACAGTCACTTTGAAAACGTCTTAGAGACATTTTCTGTCAACCTCCCTGCTCTATAAGCATTCACTAAAGAAAAATGCTCCCTGCATTTTGAGTTAATGCGCTGAGATTTACAGTTCATTTAGCCCTAAATTTTGCTCAGGGGGCAATTTAAAAGCGGAAAGGTTGAAGACCGAATGGGCCCATTTCCTTCCCTTAGCTGTCAGACAAAGCAGGAGAAATTGCAGCAGAACCGTTCCCCACAGGAGCAAATAAATCCACAAATATACACTCTTTTGTTGCTATGAAATTCTTTAAATGTGCTGCTAGATTTTCCAACTCTTTATATACTGCATATCTCATCTGATAGTTTTTGAATAAATCTCCGCCACCACCACAAATCCTTCATTTCAGTCAGGGCAAGATATTTTACTTATTTAGACCAATGACTCGTTGCAAAATGAATCAAAAGTGAATGCCAAAGATCAGAGACTTGTATGGGTCGCCTACAGTGTGTGTGTGTGTGTGTGTGTGTGTGTGTGTGTGTGTGTGTGTGTGTGTGTGTGTGTGTGTGTGTGTGTGTGTGTGTGTGTGTGTGTGTGTGTGTGTGTGTGTGTGTGTGTGTGTGTGTGTGTGTGTGTGTGTGTGCATGTATGTGCATGTGAAGATATTTGTGGAGTGTGTGCTCAGTGGGCTCTGTGTGCATATGTGCCTTTGTTGGTTTGGATGTATGTATGTGTGTTATTTTGGGTTATATCTGTGTTTGTGTCTCTCTGGGTGGTGTGTGTGTGTGTGTGTGTTAGTATTTGGGTGTGACAGTTGTGTGCTCATGTGTCTGTTTATGTGCCTGTCTGCGTGTGTGGTATGTGTGTGTGTATCCAGAAAGTGTGGGTGTGTGTGTTTGTATGGGTGTGTGTGAGGGGTGTGTGTGTGTGTTTGAGGGGAGTGTGGGTGTGTATGTTTACGCGGTGCGTGTGCAAGAAGACATGTGCACATGCGTGAAGACCATGACTGGATTTCTTGCCTCTTTCTCTTTCTGTCTCTCCACGTATCCTTTAATTTTCCTTGATGTTTATTCCAGATTTTCATGTAGAAAGGACTGGATTCACAGTCAAGTACAACATCCGCTAGTGACCTTGACAAGATGACCATAAAGGTTGAACGCTCTCTGCGGTGATAAGTTCTCTTTTTCCTGCATGAACTGCTTTTAGGCATCAGTTCCAGCAGCTCCCTGCTGTCTAGTATTAGTGATATTATGGACGATTAGTATTGTCTAGTATTAGTGATATCATGGAGTATTAATATGGTCTAGTACTATTTATATTGTTGAGGGTTAGTATTGTCTAGTATGTCTAGTATGGAGTATTAGTATGGTGGTATTAGTGATATCATTGAGGATTAGTATTGTCTAGTTTTCATGATATCATGGAGTATTAATATGATCTAGTATTGGTGAGATTAATATTAGTACTGTCCAGTGCATTTTTTTGCAGACAAAGAGGTGCTAATATGCATAATTAATAAACATTTGTCACATGGCTGGAAAACAAAATAATAATGCTTAACTTTTTAGACCCTCACAAAAAAAAACACTGGTGCTCTCCAGTATTAATGATATCAAGTAAAAATACTGTCTGATGTTCATGATATTGAGTATCAGTGCTGTCTAGTACTAGTGATCTTCAATATTAATATTGTCCACTATTAATGACATAATGTAGTATTAGTATTGCCTTGTACAAGTCACATCAATGAGTACTAGCACTGTCTTAGAATTAGTAATAACACTGAGTTGCCTGAACAGTCGATTGCACTGAGGAATTCTTACAAGTTTTTCCAGTAGGAAAAACCACAATGTTTAACTGACATTTTAAATGTTCTGCAGGGTGGCAAAAGAAAAAAACTGGAGCATGTATATGCTGTGTGTCACAGTGGTCTAGTTCAGCAAATACAGTTATTAAAGACCGTGAGGTTGCTAACCAGCTTCTTGTGCACCTCTCACTACCTTTTGTGGCCATGTGGTTCCCCACATCTGGCTTGCCTGGTAGCTGTGACCTCTGCACACCGCTGGCTGAACTTGGGGCAATGACTGGGTCTCAGGTTGGGGGGGGGGTGGGGGGGAGTGGTGGAGCGCTAGGTCCCACCTATTCACTCACTCGACAACCATTTGCCAACTCTGCTGTTGAAGACAATCTACAGACTCTCAAAGTCTCAGGTAATCATACACATTTAGAAAGAGTTGAAAAAATGCTTAAATTATTTGAATTTAAATAAAATATTTAACCTCATTCAGATTAGGTAAATTATTTACAATAGTAATATTAATTGAAAAGAAATAGAAAACAAATGACTTACCTGTTAAGTGAAATCATTGAGCACGGGCTAGTGTAAAGGTGAGGGGCCAGATGCAAAGTGAATGTGGCCTTTCAGCTCAGTATGTTACAGAATGTCCCCAGACTCCTGGTGGACCTTGGAGGTCTGGTCAGTCTAATAGGTGACCCGCAGGTACCATTAGGCAATAGACAATAGGTGCAGGATTAGGCCACTCGGCCCTTCGAGCCAGCACCGCCATTTAATGTGATCATGGCTGATCATCCCCAATCAGCACCCCGTTCCTGCCTTCTCCCCATATCCCCTGACTCCGCTATTTTTAAGAGCCCTATCTAGCTCTCTCTTGAAAGCATCCAGAGAACCTGCCTCCACTGCCCTTTGAGGCAGAAAATTTCACAGACTCACAACTCTCTGTGAGAAAAAGTGTTTCCTTGCCTCTATTCTAAATGTCTTACTCCTAACTGCGGTCCCTGGTTCTGGACTCCCCCAACATCGGGACCATGTTTCCTGCCTCCAGCGTGTCCAAACCCTTAACAATCTTATATGTTTCAATGAGATTCCCTCTCATCCTTCTAAACTCCAGAGTGTACAAGCCCAGCCGCTCCATTCTCTGAGCATATGACAGTCCCCCCATCCTGGGAATTAACCTTGTAAACCTACGCTGCACTCCCTCAATAGCAAGAATGTCCTTCCTCAAATTAGGGGACCAAAACTGCACACAATACTCCAGGTGTGGTCTCACTAGGGCTCTGTACAACTGCAGAAGGAATCTACAGACCAAACAGTACTGTGTTTATAGGTGTGCACTGCAGGTAGATGTTAATGCTCAGTAAATCAACCTTAACATAAGTTGTATTTTGAAATATTTATCTGAGGGAATTACAATTTACAAAGTAAAATGACTCGTTTATGACCAGGGTGCTGACCACCAACAATTAGAGTAATTAACAAAACAAAAGTTTTCAGGCATTTTGATGCTGAGAACCTGTGATCACTGACTACCTTAACGATGCAGGGCATGGAGGAGCAAGGAGAGCAGCCTGTGAAGTCCTGTGTTTAACCACATTTTTGCTTTGTCAAGTGGAAGTTTAAGTTCGAGTTCAAGTTCGCGTTTAAATTTGCGTGTATAGTCACTTAACCAACTAAGGTACAGTGAAATTTGAGTCTCCATACAGCCATACTAAGTGAAAAGCAACAACACACGCAGCCACATGAAATCAAATTCATGAGGAGATGTAGATCTGGGGGAATAAGTGATGTTCATTGGGATTAGGCAAAAAGAAAAGGTGGTCACTTTGTGAGTTAAAGCAGCCAAGAACCTACCAATGGTTACAGATAACCAATAAGTACAGCAGTGATGTTACTTCACAGCTGGAGGTACACTTTGGGTTGTACCATGTATGGGAAAGATTGTTACAACTGCTTCTGTATGAACTCCCTACAGTATACCAGTAAGGTATCACCAAAAATGTGTTACATTGTCTGGTTCATCACAGGTACTGACCACCCTAGCATCAAAAGGATCTCCAAGAAGCATTGTCTCAAAAGGCAGCTAGCATCATCAAGAACCCACTCCATCTTGGCCATGCTCTCATTTTGCTCCTGCCATCGGGAAGATGACATAGGAGCCTGAAAACTGTAATGTCCAGGTTCAGGAGAAGCTTCTTCCCAACAACCGTCAGGCTATTGAACACTACGAGCTCCAGTTAAACCCTGAACTAGGAACTGCGTTGATTCCACTAGAAACTTGAACATAAAATTGAACATAAACATCCACCACAGTGGAATCCACATTCCTCACTGTGATGGAAGGCAATAAAGTCCAGTCATCTTCCTCCCTTGTTCACCCGTGGTGGTCGGGGCCTTTGAACCCTCTGCAGTGCCGCTGCCTACAGTCTGATGTTCAAATCCTCTCGTTGGGATGATCGAAACTCCGGCGTCGGGATGGATCGTAACATTCCGCGGCATGGAGCTCCCGAGTTGGCTTCATCTTACCAGAGACCGCGGCTTCAATGTGTTAAAGTCCATAGGCCCCACGGCCGGAGCTCTGCTGGAGACCCTCGGCAAAAGATTCCAGCTCCCGATGTTAAAATCCGCGCCGCACCCGCGGCTTGAAGCTCCGAGCCGCAATATTCCATGCTGTAGGCCACAGGGGGGATGGAGATGCAACACGAAGAGAAATCGCATCTCTATCGAGGTAAGTGACTAAAAAAGGTTTCCCCCATTCCCCCCCCACCCCTCACATAAAATAAACCAAGAAACACCTGAAGATCATGACGGTTTCTCAATGAAATGGCAGCAAATGCTGACATTTTGACTGTTGTTTAGTTTAGTTTAGTTTAGTTTATTTCTGTCACGTGTATCTAGATATCGTGTAAAGCTTTTCTTTGCGTGCTATCCAGTCAAAAGAGACTATACGTGAAAACAGTCAAGTTGTCCACAGTGCAAGGATTAAGAATAATGGGTTCAATATTTGGTGCAAAGATATAGCATTGAAGCCGGAAAAGTCCTATTAAAGAAAGTTTAATCATTTGGAAATTTCTTCGACTTTCTTCCTGCTTCATATCCTCCTGATTGCCAGTCGCACAATCCATTGGTGTCTTTAATGTCCTCTCTGCCCTCTCTCTATCTGTGTTTTCCCCAAGCACTATCTCTCGTGTGTTTCTTTCATTCTCCCTGTTGTTTCATTTTTCTTTGTACAAGACCTTTTTCAATCAAAGGGTGTTTAACTATCTGACAGGCTGATAATAACTTGGCGTCCACAGGAGCAAACTATTTGTACAACGGAGCAGCAGAATTGGAACAGAACTCAAGATTCAATATTCAAGATTCAAGATTCAATTTAATTGTCATTTGGACCCCTTGAGGTCCAAACGAAATGCCGTTTCTGCAGCCATACATTACAAACAAATAGACCCAAGACACAACATCATTTACTTAAACATCCATCACATTGCTGTGATATGTTTTAGATAATTGCTATGTTAACTCACCCATTCCTTCTCTCCAGAGATACTGTCCCGCTGAGTTACTTCAGTTTTTTCTGTCTATCTTCGGTTTAAACCAGCATCTACAGTTCCTTCCTACATTCTTCACTGGATAATTTAGCACCAAATAGTCTGTATTTCCTTATCATGTAGAAAGAGTCCATTCAGCCCTTAGAATCTATGCTGCCTCGCAGAGCAGTTTTGTTGCCTCACTAATTCATTCTATGACATGTTCTCCTCACATCCCCATTGCACGTAACATGTGACAATTTACAGTGGTTAATTAACCTACCAACCCATGTGACTTTTGATGTGGGAAGAAACCGGAGCATCTAGTGGGAGACAGCATGGTCACAGGGAGAGCATGCAGACACCACCTAGACAGCACCAGGGATCTAACTTGATAGTGTAGCTTTACTATTGTCTACATACCACTGATTATCAAGTAGAAAAGACGCTAACATTAGTCAGAATGAATTTTACTTGAGTTACACTAATTGCTATGTTAAGACATATTTTTGGAGGACTCAACACAAGGCCTAACGCTGCCATCTTGCCCAGCGAAACAACCTCTTCAATCACTTCCCAAATGTTAATGATCAACGAATGAAAAAGCACACAGATTTAGCAAAAAAAAAAAATCACTTGTTGGAACTTTCCCAATGATCTTTCACCCAAATAGCTCCAAGCAACTTGCAGGAGAATTATTATGAACTTTTCCCTCATTGTTAATTATAATGATCTTTTTTCCTCACTGTTGATAAAACATCTAGTAGAAAACTAAAATGTATAGGGCATCATGTTTTTCAAGCTGCCCAACTACTTAATATGATCGTGGCTGATCTGTGCAGACTCATCTCTACATCTGCGCCATTTCCCCATACCTCAGTATTCTTCAATCTATCAAATATTAATCTACCTACACTTCAAATACTTCTAATGCTCCCGTTTCCACCGCCTGCCATGACAGAATTCCAGAGATTTGCCACCTCTTACAAACACCAGGACTATCATTTCATTTTATCTTGGCCTTTCGCTTATATTTTGACCTTTCTTTGCAGCTTGATCCTTCCTCCAGCAACTGTGGCAAAAGCAAAACCCTCAGCTGAGCTACGAGGAAATGTAGATCGGGGGGAATGAGTGATGTTCATTGGGATTACGTAAAAAGAAAAGGTGGTCACTTTGTAAGTGAAAGCAGCCAAGAACCTACCAATGGTTACAGATAACCAATAAGTACAGCAGTGATGTTATTTCACAGCTGGGGGTACGCTTTGGGTTGTACCATGTATGGGAAAGATTGTTACAACTGCTTCTATATGAACTCCCTACAGTATACCAGTAAGGTATCACCAAAAATGTGTTGCATTGTCTGGTTCAACATGGGTACTGACCACCCTAGCATCAAAATGATCTCCAAGAAGCACTGTCTCAAAAGGCAATTAGCATCATCAAGGACCCACACCATCTTGGCCATGCTCCCATTTCACTCCTGCCATCGGGAAGATGACATAGGAGCCTGAACACAGTAACGTCCAGGTTCAGGAACAGCTGCTTCCCAACAACCATCAGGCTATTGAACACTACGAGCTCCAGCTAAAAACCTGAACTACGAACTGCGTTGATTGCACTAGCAACTTGGGGCTTTATTTTCGTCTTTGCACTTAGTTTTAGTTTTTGGAGATACAGCGTGGAAACAGGCCCTTCGTCCCACCGAGTCCATGCCGACCATCGATCACCAATGCACTAGTTCTATTTTATCCCACTTTCACATCCCACACACGACAGGCAAGTTACAGAAACCAATTAACCGTGTCTTTGGAATTTGGGAGAAAAACCAGAGCACCCGGAGAAAACCCACAAGATCACAGGGAGAACATGCAAGCTCCTTTCACTATGTTACACAAAAAAGCTGGAGAAACTCAGCGGGTGCAGCAGCATCTATGGAGCGAAGGAAATAGGCAACGTTACGGGCCGAATCCCTTCTTCAGACTGATCGGGGGCAGGGGTGGGCGGGGACAAGAAAGGGAAAAGGAGGAGGAGCCCGAAGGCTGGGGGATGGGAGGAGACAGCAGGGGGGCTGAGGAAGGGGAGGAGACAGCAAGGACTAACAAAATTGGGAGAATTCGATGTTCATGCCCCCGGGATGCAGACTCCCCAAACGGAATATGAGGTGCTGTTCCTCCAATTTCCGGTGCTGCTCGCTGTGGCCATGGAGGAGACCCAGGACAGAGAGGTCGGAGACGGAGTGGGAGGGGGAGTTGAAGTGCTGAGCCACCGGGAGGTCAGCTTGGTTATTGCGGACCGAGCGGAGGTGTTCGGCGAAACGATCGCCCAACCTCCGCTTGGTCTCACCGATATAGATCTGCTGACATCTAGAGCAGCGGACGCAATAGATGAGGTTGGAAGAGATGCAGGTAAACCTCTGTCGCACCTTTCACTATGTTGTTTTACTTTAGTTTTTACCTATTGAACTTCTTTTTGTTGTTCATTTAGATGTCTACTGAGTACATTTACTATTCTGTTGCACTGCTGCAAGTAAGAAATTCATCGTTCTGTTTCGGGACAGATGGCAATGAAACACTTTACGTGACCGAACAAGGTTTACAGATTTTCAATGAACAGTACAACAATAAGCTAATGCAAAGGTAGGACCATAGGCCGCCTGTAGACTTACTAATGATGATCAGGGTGTAGTTGAGATGGATGCTGCCAAACCCATTAGTTGCTCGGCAGACGTAGACTCCTGCATCCTCCACTTCCACCTCCTTGATTTTGAGGCCTTGCTGAAGGACTCGGAACCTTGTCCAGCCGCTGTGGATGGTGCGTCCATCTTTGATCCACATGGTCAATGGCGGTGGATCGCCCTCCACTGGACAGGCCAACCTGACCGTGCGACCCAGCTTCACCGGCTGCCGGTTCTGCACTTTCTTAGAGATCCTTGGAGGACCTGGCACAGAGGACAAAAGAGAATCAGCAGTCATGAGACGGTGCAAATAGAAGCTGGCTTCAACTGAAAATTGTACCAACTCATTAATTCAAAATGGCCTCCAGTCCCCCAGCTGGTACCTGAAACAAATGGGCAACTTAATGGTCCAGGACAGAGACATGGAACATGTTGCGGGACAGGTTGGCTACTCTGCTTCCAGCCAGTCTTCTGGAATTGTCCAATGAGTGGAGCAATCTCGAGCAAAGATCACGCAAGATCGATTTCCGCACTACTGGCACAATCGCAATGTTTAAGAAACATTTAGACAGGTGCATGGATAGGGTGGGCTTGGAGGGATATGGGCTATAAGCAGTCTGGTGGGACTGGTTTAGATGGGGGCCTGCTGGTTGTTGTGAGCAAGTTGGGCCGAAGGGCCTGTTTCCACAGTCTATGACTATGATTCTCTGACTTGTGGACTTATGCGCAGACACTTCAGCATGTAGGGTGTTGTACTCTCAGGAGTTTGGAAGGATGAGGGGTGATCGCATTGAAACATCCTGAATAATGAATGCATTAGATAGAGTGGATGTGGAGAGGATGTTTCCAGCAGTGGAGGAGTCAAGGACCAGAGGACACAGCATTTAGAGACATAATCATAGAGCCATACAGCATGGAAAAAATGCCCTTTGGCCCAACTCATCCATGCTGACCAAGATACCCCATCTAAGCTGGACTTATTTGCCTGCATTTCATCCATACCCCTTTAAATCTTTCCTCCTCTGGCAGCTTATTCCACATACCCACTACACTACCTCTGGGTGAAAAAGATGCCCCTCAGGTCCCTATTAAATCTTGTACCTCTATCCTTAAACCCATGTCCACTTGGTGTAGTGCTTAAATGTTTCCCTCTGATTCCATAGATCCAACGCACAGAATAACGAGGAGGGCACTTTTACTGCTGAGTAGTTCCTTACTAAAGGCACTGAGTGGTAGCAACACCACTTCAAACTGTAAGCTGTGGTGAAGCCAATGGAAGTGGAATTTGGATATGGAATATTATACATGGCTACCACCACATTGTGCATTGTAAACATGCCACATTATAACTTAAAGTGGAAAAAGACTAATTGGCCAGTTTAAAGAAATCCGGTTGTTCGACATGCATAGGACATTCTTTGACACTTGGGCATTCTTTGATAGAGTGGCACAATGGCGCATCTGGTAAAGCTGCTGCCTCACAGCGCCAGAGACCTTGGATCAATTCTGACCTTGGGTACTGTCTGCGTGGAGTTTGCACATTCCCCCTGTGACCACATGGGTTTCCTCTGGGTGCTTCGATGTCATCTCACATTCCAAGGACATGAGGGTATGTAGGTTAAATGGCCTCTATAAATTGCCCAGTGTGCCAGGAGTGGATGTGGAAGTAGGACAACAGAGAACTAGTGTAGACAATTGATCGATGGTCGGTGTGGACTCGATCACAGGAGACAGACTATTGACCGACATCTACTACAAACCTACTGACTCCCATAGCTATCTAGACTACACTTCTTCCCACTCTGCTTCCTGTAAAGACTCTATACCCTACTCCCAATTCCTCTGTCTGTGCCGCATCTGCACCCAGGATGAGGTTTTCCACACTAGATCATTGGAGATGTCCTCATTCTTTAGGAAATGGGGGTTCCCCTATTCCATTATAGATGAGGCTCTCACTAGGGTCTCCTCGATATCCCACAGCTCCGCTCTTGCTCCCCCTCCCCCCTTTTGCAACAAGGACAGAGTCCCCCTTGTCCTCACCTTCCACCCCATCAGCCGTCGCATACAGCATATAATCCTCCAACACTTTCGCCACCTCCAACGGGATCCCACTGCTGGCCACATCTTCCCATCTCCATCCCTTGCTGCTTTCCGCAGAGACCGTTCCCTCCGCAACTCCCTGGTCATCTCGTCCCTTCCCACCCAAACCACCCCCTACCCAGGTACTTTCCCCTGCAACCGCACGAGATGCAACACCTGTCCCTTTACACCCCCTCGACTCCATCCAAGGATCCTGACAGTCTTTTTAGGTACGGAAGAGATTCACTTTTAACCTCCTCCAAGCTCATCTATTGTATCCGCTGTTCCAAATGTCAACATCTGTACATCGGCGAGACCAAGTGCAGGCTCAGCGATCGTTTCGCTGAACATCTCCACTCAGTCCGCCTTAACCTACCTGATCTCTCGGTTGCTCAGCACTTCAACTTCCCCTCCCATTCCCAATCTGACCTTTCTGTACTGGGCCTCCTCCATTGTCAGAGTGAGGCCCAGCGCAAATTGGAGGAACAGCACCTCAGCTTTCGCTTGGGTAGCTTACACTCCAGTAGCGTAAGCTACCACGCTCCATCCCCTCTCCCTTCCTAGTTCTCCCACCAGTCTAATGCCCCTGTCCCACTTAGGAAACCTGAACGGAAACCTCTGGAGACTTTGCGCCCCACCCAAGGTTGCCGTGCGGTTCTCTGAGGTCCCCGGAGGTTTTTGTCAGTCTCCCTACCTGCTTCCACAACCTGCAACTTCCGGCAACCACCTGCAACCAGGAACCGCGCCGTAACCTTGGGTGGGGCGCAAAGTCTCCAGAGGTTTCCGTTCAGGTTTCCTAAGTGGGACAGGGGCATTACTGTCTCCGACAACATTCTAACTCTGTCCCGCCCTCTCCCCTGATATCAGTCTGAAGAAGGGTCTCGACCCAAATTGTTACCCATTACTTCTCTCCAGAGATGCTGCCTGTCCCGCTGAGTTACTCCAGTAATTTGTGTCTACCTTCGATGGGCTGAAGGGCCAGTTTCCACGCTGAATATTTCAATTAAACAATCAATCAATTTAAGAGCAGCAAGTCAACCCCACACACATAGTTCACACTGTTGCCTTGGTTTATACCCAGCATCAAGCAATGGAAATGAAAAGGTAACATGTACTCTTGTCCATTCACCTATTCCCACAGGTATTCTCCCACTGTCAATTCATGCAAAATATTTACCCCGATCCCACACATCTAAGCTGTTTTGAGACAAGTTGTTGGATGAGAAAGGATGCAGCAATTTACAGTGCTGGTCATCCAAACTTCCGGAGATGTGGCTTCATGATTAATAGTGTGTGAGTGGCTATGTGGGGGTCAAAGGTCAGGCACAGATGGTCTGTGACCGGGTATGTGGAGGTCAGAGGGGCTGGGTGGATGAACTGATAAAAAATGGCCAATGCAATAGATGCAATAAGCAATGTTAGTGGTACAACTGTACCGTGTGTGTTTGTGTATGTGATTGTACTTATGTGTGTGCATCTGTGTCCATTGTGTCGGTGTGTGACCACGTTCTGCCCTTCCATGTTTGCATTGTACATGTCAGTTGAACGACCAGTCTCTAACATATGTGACTGCAGAGAGAGAATGGCAGTGCCTGTACATTCTTCTCAGAGTATGTTGAAAACTTCCCACTCTAAATGTAGAGAAGGATATACATGTGAATGGACAGTAGGTTCATCAGTCTGACCGGTTGTGTGTACAACCTTCCATTGTTTATCTTCTCATACTGGTGCTCCCAGTGGAGGTGGGAGAACACTGGCCAACACAGTAGACCCAACTCTGTGACCAATACTCATCGCTCCATTGTCATTCACCGTTCCAGCCCACCCGATCACCCGGTTTCAGTCAAGGCAATCGGCTCGGTCTGCTTTGGATTTAAATGGAGGTGATAGATCAACGATCACACATGAATGTGACCACCCACCCAATTGCATTCCATAAAAAAGGAAAGAATAACAGCGGTTTTGCGCACAACAGTGATACATTATCCAAAGATCATAAAGTGCCTCTCACAGCATTTGCCATGCCAAGCATCCATACACACTCCTTATTTATTCAGCAGGGCAAAGGTTAACAGAAAGGGAAAACAGCACGTGATGTTTTACTGAAGTGGATTTCAGCTTCCAGTCTGTGTTTCTTGGAAGAGGTGATGCCCGCACTCTTCCTGCCTTGAGCTTCATTCCTTGCAATCCCGGTTTTGACTTTCCCTCCCTAGAGATCCCTCTGCTGCGTTTATGTTGGAATGCTCCTCTGCCAGAGCCCTGGCAAGTGTGTACCTTGGATGCTTTTGCAGCAGCACATCGATTCCAATCATTTCCTGTTGCGTTACCAGCTTATTCCAAACAGCAACCTCTTATTTTCACTTGGGTTGTGAATGAGGCATTTGAGTCGACGGCAATGAATGTGCAATTTTGTCTGCAGGTCACGGGACAGCATTGAGATTGAAGCAATTTCCAGGACTTTGTGCCAATCATTGCAACTTTTTGCTTTCCACATTCCGGCTTCTGTCTTCCCCCCCCCCCCCCCCCCCCCCCCCCCCCCCCCCCCTCCCCCAATGCGCTGATTCTTCCATTCTTTCATTGATACTGGTGGTCCTACGATTCTTTGAACAAGCAGCCTTTTCTATTGCCTTGACATTAGACACTGGTTAACTGTGGTGACCATCACAACTGAGGTTGATGGTTTTCCTCAACACATGTTCATCTTCCAGCAGAGATTGGAGTGGAAAAATCTGAGATTGTCCCCTTGTGATTACTGACTCCTTTCCATCCCAGGAACGCTGTGGCCTTTCTTATTGAAGATATAGAAACATAGAAACATCGAAAATAGGTGCAGGAGGCGGCCATTCAGCCCTTCGAGCCAGCCACTGTGATCATGGCTGATCGTCCCCTATCAATAACCCATGCCTGCCTTCTCCCCATATCCCTTGACTCCACTAGCCCCTAGAGCTCTATCTAACTCTCTCTTAAATCCATCCAGTGATTTGGCCTCCACTACCCTCTGTGGCAGGGAATTCCATAAATTCACAACTCTCTGGGTGAAAAAGTTTTTATCTCACCTCAGTCTTAAATGACCTCCCCTTTATTCAAAGACTGTGGCCCCTGGTTCTGGACTCGCCCAACATTGGGAACATTTTTCCTGCATCTAGCATGTCCAGTCCTTTTATAATTTTATATGTTTCTATAAGATACCCCCTCATCCTTCTAAACTCCAGTGAATACAAGTCTAGTCTTTTCAGTCTTTCCTCATATGACAGTCCCGCCATCCCAGGGATCAATCTCATGAACCTACGCTGCACTGCTTCAATCACAAGGATGTCCTTCCTCAAATTAGGAGACCAAAACTGCACTAATACTCCAGATGAGGTCTCACCAGAGCCCTATACAACTGTAGAAGAACCAACTTTGGCAAACTCAACTCAGGCTAGTGTGATCATTTACATTATTATAGCACTCCTTACATAAAGGACAGGGTGTCAAAACATCTGTAAAGTATGGAGCTTTTATAAAGCATTGTTTGAGTCACAACTGGAGTACCTGTTCCAGTCCTGTGCACTACACATAGGAAAGATGTATAGGCTTTAGAGGGGGCGCAGAAGTGATTTATTAATTCTGGTGAAGAGGGGCTTAAATTACATGGGTTGACTGGAGAAGCTGAATTAATTTTCCTTAATAGAGAGGAAGTTGTAAAAGAGAGAAACTGTTCCTATTTGTGGGAGGGCCAAGCACCAGAGAACTTATAATGGAGTTTGTGTAAGAAGAAACTGCAGATGCTGGTTTAAACTGAAGAAAGACACAAACAGCTGGAAAAAAAACTCAGCGGAGCAGGCAGCATCTCTGGAGAGAAGTGACGTTTTGAGAGGGTGATGTTTTGGGTCGAGACACATATTCAGGGTCTCGACCTGAAATGTCACCCTTTCCACTTCTCTCCAGAGATGCTGCCTGTTCCGCAGAGTTATGATGGCATTTGTCGAGTTATGGAGAGATGCAGCACAGAAACTGGTCATTGGCCCACTGAATTCAGGCCAGGCATCAAGGGCCCATTTAAACTAATTCTACCCTAATCCATTTTATTCTCTCCACCTTCCCATCAACAGCTCCTCAGATTCTCCCACTCACTTACACAGAAGCGGCAATTTACAGTGACCGATTAAGCTACCAACCCTTGGTTTGTGGGTGGAAACCAGAGCATCCAGAGGAAACCCACCAGGTTGTAGGGAGAATGTGCAAACTCCACACAGACAGTACCGGAGGACAAGATTGATCATGGGTCCCTGGAGATGTGAGGTAACAGCTCAACCTAGCCATGTTGCCCTGCTGCCCGAGAAGTTGATTAGCAAAAGAACCATTGGTGCCATGAGGGAAATTTTTTTTTTTATCGCAGTGTTTGAGGTCTGGATTGCACTGCCAGGGCAGTGGAGGTACATTCAGGGGTAATATTCAGAAGGGAGCTGGATTTACTTCTGCAAAAAAATAATTTACAAATGATAAGGAGGATCTTGGGAGTGATGCTCCTTGGATTCCTCTTGATATGGAGCCGATGGGCCAAATGGTCTCTTTCCATGCTCTAACTATGTTGCGAGAAAGAAACTTTAGCTAGGGGAGGGGAGTTGGGGCAATGAAACTGAATATCCACTTAGTCAAGTGCAAGGACATTTTTTGGAGTAAATCTTGGAACAGGAAGGGAGATGACAAAGTTTAAAAAAAATGTGATGGGGCTCCAGACAAGATGGCTGGACATCTTGATGGCCTCCAAGCAGAGAAGTCACCAACCAACTGAGCCAAAGTAGGAAACAAATGACTTTTATTTTGTTAAATAATGTTCCTTTTTTTCTTCCTGAGATGAATAGGATTGTTTTGGAAATGGTACAAAAAGAAAAATGTGTCATTAAAGCAAAACTAGTAAAATAACGAATAATAAAAACAAAGGTCTTATTTAGAAATCTTTCTTCTGCTAGCTTCTTATTCAAGATTATTTATTTCTACAGCCTGCACCGATAAATACACATCTAATCCAAATATAATTTTTGCAAAATCCTCGAATGGAATTATGATCCATCAAATCATTTCCACTTTTTTTCAAGTGAATTAGAATCCTCGTGCCAGGCATAATACTTGCAGCCGTCGTCTTGATCCAATGAAAATATTTCTCCTCCTTCACAGTGCTTTTTAGTTCATTTAGAGGCAGAATATTGGGAGCTTGCTGCCTGCAAGGGTGGCACAATGGCACAGCTAGTAGAGTTGTTGCCTCACAACTCCAGCGGCCTGGGTTCAATCCCGACCTGCGGTGTTGCCTGTATGAACGCTGCACATTCTTCCTGTGACCGCAGGGGGCTCCTCTGGGAGCTCCAGTTTCCCTCCACATCCAAAGACGTGTGGGTTGGTTGGAATAATCGGCCACTGTGCGTTGCCCCAAGAGTGTACGTGCGAGGTAGACTCTGGGTGGTATTTGATGGGAATTTGGAGAACAGGATGGGTTTCAGTGGGATTGGTGTAAAAATAGGTGCTTGATTTCCGTCGTGGACAAAGTGGGCAGATTGTCTTTTTTCCATGCTGAATAACTCCATCATTCCTTGACCAGCTGACCAATGTCTCCAAATCTTTTCTCACCCCTCTCACTTCCTCGCATCTCACCCAAGCAGTGAGGGGAAAATGAAACCTAAAATCCCCTCAAACTCTACAATACCCTGGGATTTCTGACCTCCAATCCCTTACTACCCTCGCCTGATTTTAATTGCTAACACCAATATTAATAATAATACCTATAGTTTTCTAAAGCCTCAGCATTTATCTTGATTGGTAATGCTGAATATGTTTTTTTTTATAGAGGCTGAGAATAAACTCCACCAAACTCCTCCACCTCTAAACATCCAGTGCAAAGCCATGGCTTGTGCATATTACACCTAGTGCTATTGAATGGATCTCACCTTTGTCCAACTATTTGCCTATCAAAAAATCCTCCTCACCCGTAACAACCTATTACCTGCCAGGCCTTCCGCTGACCCTGCTCTCTTCCAGCTTTCACCCACAATCAGTCTGAAGATGAGTCCTGACCCAAAACATCACCTACCCATCGATGTTCATCACAGATGCTGCCTGACACACGGAGGAACTCCAGCACTTTGTCTCTGCTCACGAATGGAGATGCAGTTCAAGGCAATGTCCTTCCAAACATCTGCCCACTTCTCTGCAATATTATTTCTTCGAGGAATCTTTGTTCCTATATCACCGTGCCTGGGTCAATTTTGAATCATTTACAAGGGTTGCAGAGTGATTCGGCAGCTACACTGCACTGGTCCAATCTTGAGGTTGGGGCTATTTGCATGGAGTTTACACATTCCCACTGTAAGTGTTTAAGAAGGAACTGCAGGGTTTCGGCCCGAAACGTTGCCTATTTCCTTTGCTCCATAGATGCTGCTGCACCCGCTGAGTTTCTCCAGCTTTTTTGTGTCTCCACTGTAAGTGTGATGCTTCTTCCCAGATGCTCCAGTTTCCTCCCATATCCCAATGTCAGCCAGTTAAGTTGTTACTGTTCAATGGTTCAATGGTTCAAAGATCCTTTATTTGTCTCATCTGCAACTGCACAGTGAAATTATTTTTGCATATATTACACATGCTGTCGCCGTCATTTTTGGCGCCATTATTCAAAGTACAAAGTCTGATTGGACCACGTGCTTGATATACTGGAGTAGTTACCGCGAGCCAACGTCCCCGTCCTCTCCTCACACGACCATCTTTGTGTCCCGGGGCACCTCCTGCTGCCGACCTTGAAGGCACTGGAGGCATTAGCCCAATTCACCCTCCTCCCGGCCCATTCCAAGAGCCCGACATCTCCAAGTCCCGCCCGGTTACGCCATTTGACGGGCTGTAAATTGTTTACTATGTACATGGGAGGTAGAGGAATCAAGGTGGAGTTGATGTTGGTGGCATGTGAGAATGTGTTATATGAAAATAAGTGGAGGAATGGGATTGGTGGGATTGTTCAGAGAGCCAGTATAGATTCAATGGACTGGATGGCCACTTATGTTGTCTATGTTGGATGAAAATAACTGGTAACTGTAGCCGTGAAGTGCTTTGGAAAATGTTTCTTCCTTAATAAATGCATCATTGTCTAGAAATTAGAATCCACTCATTTTTACTGTACCAAACATGTGATGCATATAACATTAACAGCAAACATTTACAAAATTGCCCACAACTCCTGTGATGAACTGTGAAGCAGTTTTGCACATAGAATTACATGAAGTATTTGGAATTTTTTCATCCTTATGCACCATGGTCTAGAAATTAGAATCCACTCATATTTATTGGACCAAACAGGTGATGCATATAGCATTAACACTCATCAGTTTTCCTTGCAAAATGTTACAAAATTGGCCACAACTCCTGTGAGGAACTGTGAAGCGGTTTTGCACATATAATTATGTTTAGGCAGGACTCGTGCAGTTGTCAAAGCCATCTTACACTATGGCATACATTCTGCAGCCACTTTGCTCAGCTCAGGGGTTGTGTTGTCCATTGTGTTATCCCTTGCCCACTTTCTCAGTTGACCTCGATCCCGTTGCAACCTTGGACAATCATCTTTTTATATATATATTCATATATATATATATGACAAACAACAGATGATCCAGCACCAATTTCTGTGGCACACCACTGGTTACATGTCTGCAATATGAAAAGCACCCCTCCACTACCACCCTCTTTCCTCTGCCACCAAGCTCATTTCATATCCAATGTGCTCCCTCACCCTGGATCCCACGTGACCTAACCTTCCGAACCAGCCTACCATGAGAACCTTGTTAAAAGCCTTGCGATAATCAATGTATACATCCACTGCGCTCCCTCATCATATCTCTTGGTTAATTCTTCAAAAAGCAATCATGTTCATGACGCAAGATCTCCCACACACAGAACCAATGTGCTCCTCTTATTTGTCATCAGTTCTTGCACCCAGTGGTAACCACCTGAAACGTTCCATTTGTGCCAAGAGTTCATGTGGCTTTCAGCTGGAATCCCATGACTTCTCATTGATGGATGGGAATAAACTTGAAGTCTTTCTTTTTAGTTTTTTAGAGATACAGCGTGGAAATAGGCCCTTTGGACCACCGAGTCCAGCGATCCCCATACACTAGCCCTATTCTACACACTAGAAACAATTTACAATCTTCACCGAAGCCAATTAACCAGCAAAACTGCATGTCTTTGAAATGTGGGAGGAAACCGGAGCACGCCAGGGAAACCCACAAGTGCGCAGGGAGAAAGTACAAACTCCATACAGACAGCACCCATAGTCAGGATCCAACCTGGGTCTCTGGCACTGATATGGCAGCAACTCTACTGCTGCACCATGGTGCCACCCAGATCAGGAATCATAAAGCCCCTGTCCTACTTGGGCGACCTCCACCGCGACCTCTGGCGACCCATAGTCGCGGAAGTTTGCCATGAGGTCGTAGGAGGTTTTCGTCACTCTCCTTCGTAGTCAAAAGAGGTCTCCGCGTAGTCGAGGCTTCAACTAGGTCACAATGTATTTTTCAAAATGTTAAAAATTGACCGTGACTAAAAATAGGTTGCCATAGGAAAAATCTATTTTTTTAGTCGTATGTCTAGATCATAGTAGGTCGTGATGCTAGTCGTAGGTAGTCGAAGGTAATAGCTCCGGGGTGGAAAAAAGGTCAGGAGAAAAAAAAGGTGATTTAAACAGCAGAACGTCACCTCTGTCACTTCAAGGCATGTTCATTCATAGCTGGAGAGTTTTTTGGAGAGGAGACGTGTTTTAGAGATGGCAGCACATAGACAACAGCGCAGGGGAGGGCACAACCAGAAAAACCCCCTGCCATGCAGGTGTTGCCCACCCAGGAGGAGGAGTGGCAGGAGGTGATGCCACAGGAGGTGATAGTGCAGGAGGAGGTAGCCCTGCATGAGAGACCCCTGGAGGAGGAGACCAGGGTGGTAGTATATGTCCCCACCACCACCCCATCCTTCACTGCCTCATTTGAAGGCAGCAAAGCAGCCCTTTCTCCTGTATCTGACACAGCATCAGAGGCAGATGCCCCATTGGTGGTGAGGGAGGGCTGGAGGAAGGTTATGCCCTACACCTTCACCAGGCAGCAGGAGGGGGACCTTGAGGAATGGTTCCAGCAGAATGCCATCCTGTACGAAAAGGAAAATGAGGGGTACAGGGACAGGGACAAGAATGGCATGCTTGCCATCCACTGCCCCACATGTGTGCTTAAAGTTCCATCTTTTGTCAAAGCCCAGCGCCACTCTCTTCCAGTCATCTGGTGTACTGGGACAGTCCATCACATCATCTCCATTCACCCATTGAGACCTCTTCTTGTGCTTCCTCTTCACCCTTGCTCTTCCCCTTCTGCCTTTCTTAAAAGGCTGCTGAAGCAAAAGGGCTACTGCAAACAGCAGTAGTTGTATTTTTACTACCATCCTCCAAACTAGTTCCTTATTTGCTTGCATGGTTCAGAATGATTTTATAAAAAACCTGGGAAGCATTTTACAGTGAGAAAAAAATGCAGACATGACATCATTTTATCAGGTGATCATTTCAGTTGTAGTCACTCGTCACTGGTCGTTGTTGGTTTTCGGTGTGGTCCTCTGAGATGCAGTAAGGGGTAGGCTGGTGATAAATTAGTTGGGCTTGGCCTACGACTCCAAGGCACATTTGGTGTGTAGCCCTGGGCTGTGAAGATTGGCCAACATGAACTACAGCAAAAAGAAGACACAAAGTGCTGGAGTAACTCAACTGGTTACATCATCTTTGGCGAACATGAATAGTTAATGTTTTACATTGTGACTCTTTTTCAGACTTTTGAAGGGTCCTGATCCAAAACATCACATATTCATCTTGTCCAGAGATGCTGCCTGACCCGCTGAGCTATTCCAGCACTTTGTATCTCCTTTTGTTAACCAGCATTGGCAGTTCATTGGATCCACAATAACTACAGTGATTTTCCTTCATATTAAATGTGGAAAACCTTTCTCCTTGATTCCTAGACTTCAATTCTGCCAAAGGTCCTTAATCTCACACTATGCCAAATACTGCCTTGATGTAAACAAGAGACTCTCTTAACATTGTCTGGAATATAGATCCTTTGTTAACATGTAGCTCGGCTGTAATCAGGTTAGAACTCACTGATTCTGCTGGGATCCCAGCTGAGAAATGGCTGGCTGTTTATTGACGACACCACTGATTACTCCATCCATCATCTTTCAATGATTGAGAGTAAACTGGCAGAGCAGCAAATGGCTGGGTCGACGTAGCCGTGTTACTTGTTGCCGGGACAATTTTCCATTTTCTCAGGTAAATGCAGTTTTTTTGCTAGCTGAACTGTGACAGCTTTGCTGGAGGCAAGAACAATTCTGGAACACACCTTTCTCTCGACAAACAATGTGTTGTCAAGTCCATGGCCCTAGTTGTATTACAAGAGTGAATTGAATTAGTTCAGTATTGATTACTGCAATGGAAAGGAACTGGGCAGGGGGCCAAGGTGGATCATCAGGCTGGCTGATGACATAAATGTGCCAGCCTTGTATTTTGTATTCATTTACTGTGCTCTAGGACTGAGATGTTCATGGAATCTCCTCCTCCTATGTGTTGTTTAGATGTTTACCACCATGCGTGGCTGAATGTTGCAGGAATACTGAACATAGATCTCAAAGTTAGAATGAAAGATGGCTCAGGTTATATATCTTTGCTATTTTAAACATACTGCACAGAAGGGTTAAACAAGGTCTATAATTACAGGAACTATTACTGTGTATACTGTATATTGGCTATGTGTCTGTTTATATGCCAAATAAATACAGTCTGATTTGGAGTCCAATGATCAGGCTTCTGATGTTGGTGGAAAATAATCATATGAGGTCATGAGATATTTTTGACAAAGATGCAAAGTGTATGAGAATGCCTTTCCTGTGCTAATGGAGTGATCTGTAACATTGCAACCCAGCTCAGCATGTCCAATATAAAACCATTCCTTATAGACTGCATCCCTGTGGGATGAAAGGTGGAAGGAAACTCATAACTTAGTCCAATATTAGCAACCAGATTTTACAACTCAGACTGAGAGTCACCAAGGCTTCTGTTAGTTGTGTGTATCCCACTTAAGCACTTGACTGGAACACTGTATAATTGTTTTTGAAAAAAAAGTGAAATGTATCTCAAAAAAATACAGTTGATTAGTCTGGTTACACGGTATTTGGAAATGGACAGGCTGTTTAGTTTAGTTTAGTTTAGTTTAGAGATACAGTGCGGAAACAGGCCCTTCGGCCCACCGGGTCCGCTCCGACCGGCAATCCCCGCACATTAACACTGTCCTACATCTAGGGACAATTTTTACATTTACCAAGCCAATTAACCTGCAAACTTGTATGTCTCAGGCTTCCCCTCCACATCTCATTTTGCTGACTCTCATTTAGGAAAAAAAACAGTGGGGGGAACCTTCAAAATCTAAGCTAAGTCCTCAGTACAATAGCGAGGGAGAAATAGTCAATGGCCTATCTTGCAATAGCCCATAGCCATTCACTCCTGTGACTGCTGATAATTAGGAGCTTTCAGTTCTGGTATGGGCTTTAGACACCTGTTACACCTGATATTCCAGCCGTTCCCCTATTGTTGTAGCAGGAGGATCCATCCAGGTCAACATCCCAGTGGAACCTTCTGCCCATGTGCTGACAAATAGCCTCAGCCAGTGATGATCTGAGTCAGCACAGCTGAACTGCTGTGGGGAGTGGGGGTTGCATATCTGTTGTGGACTTAGACCAAGGTTACCCTAGGCTTGGTCCCAAGAGCCTGGTGCCATACCTGGACTTGGTTCTGGACCTGTGGAGTCATCAGTTTATAACTTCCAAAGGGCACAAGCTGGGAACTTTGATTGATCAGTCAAGTACATCCACATCTTCAGAAATCTGTAAAACCATCGTCCCTATTCCATCAGCCACATACGATAGAACAGCTCATTCTACACCATTGTCGGGTGTGGACCCATTCCTGGACTAATTTGACTGTAGTTCAGAATTTAAAGTCAGTCTGTGACATGGGTCTCCAAAGTGGAACCGGAAGAAACTGGTATGGACACAAGACCATGCACACACACACACTGCCTGGTGGTCCAGCACAATATACATGGACACTACACGAGCTGGTTTTGTAGCAAAATTAACAATGGTACTCCTGAGACGAGCTGGTAGTCAGCTCGCCCTAAAATGCAATATGGATTATTTATAAAGAAACACCAGGATCAAAAACGGGAACGACCGTTCATTTGTCAGGCAATGAGCCTGGGGCAAGGGCCGTCCAACCGTCGTGGAGGATGGGCCTTCAATATTCAGAAGGTCCTTGTGTTCCCATTGTCTTGCTCCTCCCAGCAAGGTTGGCCTCCTGCTGGAAGAACAAAACCTTGGGATTCTGAAAAGAACGCTGCGGGGACCTAATTTGCGAGTTTAGAAGAGTTTAGGAAAGTTTAAAACAGTGTCATGGTCTTGTTGTATCGCTGAAGTAGAACACCTCCTACGACCTCCTTCGACTATGTAGAGAACCTCCTACGAATATGTAGAAGACCTCCTTCGATCTCCTTCGACCTCCTTCGACTATGTTGAAGACTAGCTTCGACTAGCTTCGGGAAAATTGGACACCGAATAGTGGAGAGTGAAGACGACCACCTTCGACTACCTTCAACTATACTAACACTATCTATGACTACCTTCAACTACCTTTGATTACCTTTGATTGCCTTCGATTACCTACAAATAACATGCCGACCTACTGCGACTAAACCTGCGAGTAGAAATATAGATTTTTTTCCATGCCGACCAATTTTTATTCACAAAAAATTTTCAGCATGCTAAAAAATACTCCTCGATCAAATTGAGGCCTCGAGTATGCGGGAAACTCTCTCGAGTATGAAGGAGAGTTACATAGACCTCCTAGGACCATGTGTCGACCATGCTGCGAGTTTGAGTCGAGGGCAAACTCTTCTAAACTCGAACATTAGGTCCCCACAGTGGGACAGGTCCTTAATGGAGTGCGATTGGGAAACTGCAAGACTTGCCTGGCAGCAGATGATCTGTCTCTGGTCACAGATGCCATCTTTTGGGCAAAATACTACCCTGAGGTCCATTAGCTATGGAACAACTTGCCAAGTCATTGAACTGAGGCAGGAACAATATGTGACGGCACAACACTGATACTAATATAGAAATAAGGAACTGCAGATTTCTGGTTTATGTCAAAGTTAGACACAAAGTGCTGGAGTAACTCAGCAGGTCAGGCAGCATCTCTGGAGAAATAGGATGGGTATCGTTTTGGGTTGGGACCCTTCGTCAGACCTGTTAAGTTACTCCAGCGCTTTGTGTCTGACACTGATACCAGACTCAGTTTAGCGCAGAAACATATTAAAATAATAAAAAATGAAATGAAAGGTACAGATGTAATAAATGAAGGAATCCTTTATGTGTGAAATGTTATGTTACCCAACCCACAATCTTTTAACAGATTTTATAAATCACTGATTGAAGCCAGTGTTATTTCTTCATCACTTGCCTGACCTCCGCAGCACTTTGAAGTTATCTAATGAAACTTTGAACTGAACATTCTCCACGGGCCTGGAGCATAGACTGATAAGAGGTTCCAGAAGGGGACTTGGAGCAAGGCCAGCTGGCAAGGCTTAACTAACGTCTATGCTGGATCAATAAGTAACACTAGTAAACGATGTTGCTGGTTGCAGGGTATAGGACTGGGTCAGGGTTTTGAGCATCTTCCACCAATGCAGGAAGCCTGAAGAGTTGGCCGACTCTTTCTGAGCTCAGTACATCAGCTCCCTGTGTCACTGGGAGAAGCCTCATCTCAGATACTGGCAGTTTTTGTTGGTGTAAAAACGTTCAGAATGATTTGATTGGAACAATGGGCAAACCACAAATTTCTATTAAAACAAAGAAGGCTGACTGTTGGAAACACATTCACGCACACACACAAACACAAGTGCAAACACACACACTCACCCACACTCACACATACACGCACATGCACACACACACACCTGCACACGCACATGCACGCAAACACACATAAGTGCAAACACATACATTCATCCACACTGACACTCACACTCACACATATGCACTCACACCTGCACGTGCACGCACGCACGCACACACACACACATAAACACAAATGCAAACACACACTCATCCACACTTACGCTCACACTCAGTCACACTCGCACACAAACACGGATTCACACACACGCTCCCACAACCATATTCATGCAAATACACACTCACACATACATACACACTTACATACACAAATACATGCACACACATGCATATGCACACATGCTTGTGCACACATATCACACAAACCCCTATGCACACATGGACACACGCAGACAGACACACACAAACAAGCACAAAATTATTTTTTCAATTACACTGAGCGAGCCAGAATGTCACGAAGAAACCTTTGATACAGTGACAAATATCCTTTTGAGTGGTGTATGAATCATTGATCAAAGACTTAACCTAGACTGTAAAAATCAAAGGTTTTTTACCCTCCTTCAATCTCAAAAACTCATCGACTCAACTTTTAGTGTTTCGAGTCTAATGATTCCCAAAATGGATACCCTGAGCCAAGTTTTATGTTGGACCTAGTGGCATAGTTGTGCTGGACTGACAATAACTTCCAGAACATGGACTGTGGACAGCACAGTGGCACAGCGGTAGAGTTCCCTGTGTCACTGAGACAGAGACAGAGCTCCAGAGATCAGGGTTCGATCCTGATTGCAGGTGCTGTCTGTATGGAGTTTGTATGTTCTCCCTGTGACCAAGTGGGTTTTACACAGGTATCTCTGGTTTCCCCTCCAAAGACAGGATTGTAGGTTGCTTGGCTTCTGTAAATTGTCCCTAGTATGCAGGGTAGTGCTAGTAAACGGGGTAATCGCTGGTCGGCATTGTGAATCAAATGGACACTATGATGATTAGAAAGAATGCTTTGGAAAGCTTTCAGGAATCAATGTCTCAACACTCAGTGACCAGACTAGCTGCATGCATGAATGAATGCATGTCAGTGAACACACAAAGATAAGATGCTGCATGTAAGTCAGTGCTGCGGGAGTCGAAGTTTAAAACGACATGCTGTGAGAGTCTGCTTAAAGATAAAATAAGTCGGTACGAACGAGGACATATGCTGATATTTCAAAATGGCGCAGACCAGACGATCCTTCCACGTGGCTCCACCACCCAATCTAAAGCTCAAAGAGAACAGGGTGGAAGAGTGGAAAATGTTTAAACAAATGTATGAAAATTATGCAGTGATAACAGAACTGGAGAAGAAGAAGAAACAGTATCAAAAAGCAGTATTCCTGCATGCTGTTGGAAGAGGGCGTGCGATTCTACAATACCCTGACGGCAAAGACAGATGAGACAGATGTGAATGTCATCATCGACAAGATGTCTACCATCATAATAGGAGAGTCGAATGAAACCTATGAAAGATTCATTTTCAATAAACGAGACCAGAAATTAGGGGAAAGCGTTGAATCGTATGTTGCAGAACGGAAGGAGCTTGCTAAAACATGCAGCTTCTGTGAGTGCCTGAGAGAAAGCCTCATTCGCGATCGCATCATCATTGGTGTTGCAGACTAGGAAGACACTCCTTCAAAAGAGGAATTTGACTGCAGGGGACTGTGGACATATGCTGATACCTTGGAGGGAGGAGCAGCAAGAACGCAGGTCATCGGCGAAGAGCTGACAATACACAAGGTGGAATGATTCCAACCGAGGGAAAAGATGATTGATTTTCCTTCGCAGAAGAAGAATCAGGGACCAGAAAAGTACAAGTTCTGTGCGAGGATGGACAAGCGTAGGAAGGAGGAATGCCCAGCGTACGGGGAGGACTGCAACAGATGCGGACGACAAAACCACTTCACCTGCTGCTGCAAGCAGAGGAAGAAGAGCATGCAGAAACGGGGTCTGCACAAGGTTGTAGAGACATCTTACACAATGTCCATTTCCGACACAGGGTCTGTGAGTTGCATTGAGATTAATGCAACTGGAAACAATTCCTCTTCAGGCCTATTCGCTGAAATGCAAGTCGGCACAGCAGCCATTAAGTTTCAGATTGACTCTGGTGCCAGTGGTTAATGTGATCCCCATGCATCTTGTACCCAACAAAGAGGACATTAGATGAGAGAAAATCACCTTAAAGATGTACAACGGATCCAACCTGCTGGCGGAAGGTAGGGCGAAAGTCGTACTCCGGAACAAGATGAACAACAATAAGTACCATGTTCACTTCATAGTGGTAGAGGAAGGCTGGCTCACACCGCTCCTGAGCAGCAAAGCTGCACAACAGATGAAACTCATCACGGTTCACTACGAGAATTTCAAGAGCCTGAATGCTGTTATCGAGGCTGACTCATTATTCAAGAAATACAAAGATGTCTTTGACGACGAAAGACCTGGGAGACTGCCTGGCAAGGTCAAGTTGGTAACTAGGACGGAGGATGTGACCCCATCACAGTGTTCTGCAAAGCTGGTACCTGTAGCCATGAAAGAGAAGGTCATGAATGGCCTCATGAAGCTGGTCAAGCAGGACTTCTTGACTAAAGTCGAAGAACCAACTGAATGGTGAAGCAGGCTGGTCGTTACGGAGAAAAGGGACAGCACAGAGTTGAGGTTCTGCATAGATCATAGACCCCTCAACAAAGTCCTGAAAATGGAGATCCACAGAGTATCAGTCATAGAGGACATACTCCCTGAGCTGTCAAAGGCGAGGATTTTCTCCAAATTCGATCTGAAGTCAGGATACCTCCACTGCAAACTAGATGAGGAGAGCAGTTTCCTAACAACCATGAACACCCCTTTTGGGAGATATCGCTGGAAGAGGTTACCATTTGGACTGAAAGTAAGTGCAGAGATCTTCCAGAAGAAGCTGCAACAAGCTGAGAAGGATTAAAGGGAGTAGAATGTGTTGCAGATTACATCATCCTATTTGGAGTAGGGGACACCAGAGAAGATGCAGAAAGAACTCACGATGCAAGACTGCAACATCTCCTTCAGCGATGCAGAGACAGAGGCATCAAGCTGAACCGGAAGAAGTCGGTAGTGAAAACCACTTGTATCACATTTCTAGGACATATAATTACAGATTGTGGTCTGAAACCGGATCTGACGAAGATCCACGCTATCCTAGAGATGCCCAACCCAACCAATCCAACAGAAATCCAAAGATCACAAGGCAGTGTAAACTACTTGGCAAGATTCCTGCCAATGTTGTCGGACACATTCGAGCCTTTGAGGAGATTGACCCACAAGGAAGCAGAGTGGCAATGGTCATCAGAACATGACATGGCAATGTCAATGATCAAGGTGCTGTTGACAATGGCACCTATCCTGGCGTACTACACACCAGATGAACAGCTGACCATACAATATGATGCAAGCGAGGCAGGTCTAGGTGCGACACTTATGCAGAAAGGACAACCACTGTCCTACATGAGTCGAGCATTGACGCCACTGAGCAGAGATATGCTCAGATTGAAAGGGAGGCACTAGCAATAGTGTTTGGCTTCAAGCGCTTTCATCAGTACACCTATGGACAGAGAGTGATCGTTGAGAGTGGCCACAAGCCATTGGAAGTCCTAGTCAAGAAGCCTCTGCATACAGCACCAGGATGTCTCCACGGCATGATGATGAGGATGCTACACGATGACATCGAGATCAAGTGGGTAAAGGGAAAAGAAATGCTCTCCCGAGCATACCTCCCTGACACCACAGGATCGACCAGATTCACTGATGTCAACGTAGGAGACGTTGAACATGGGAGAGGACAAGGTCAAACGCATCCAAGCCCACACCAGGGAAGACAAAACACTAGAAACAGTTTAGAGAGTAATCCAAAATGGATGGCCAGATCACGGCAGAAGTTCCAGAGGCAGCACAACTGTACTTCAACGTCAGAGATGAGTTGAGTGTGCAAGACGGTCTAGTATTTAGAGGAGAGAGAGTTGTGATCCCTGTCACTCTACGGAGAGATTTGAAGGAGACACTCCACACCTCTCACCTGGGAGAGGATGGAACCCTCAGACGTGCTAGAGGATGCATTTTCTGACCCGGAATGAACTCTGATGTGAAACAGTTCATTTCAAACTGTGAAGCTTGCAGGACGTACGAACAACAGAATCAGAAAGAAACTCTGATGCCCCGTGACCTTCCAGATCGACCATGGGAGAAAGTGGGAACCGATATGTTTGAATTTGAGGGGAAGCATTATTTAATCACAGTTGACTATCTATCTAATTTCTGGGAGAAAGACAGACTGTACGACCTGAGGAGCAGGACAAACATTGTGAAACTCAAGAGCCACGTTGCAAGATACGGAATTCCCAGCACCGTGGTAAGCGACAACGGGACACAGTTCCCATCAGAGGAGTTCACCAAATTTGCCAGGAAATGGGCATTTGATCACTACACAATTTCCCCAAGACATAGCCAAGCTAATGGAAAGGTGGAATCGGCAGTCAAGGCAGCTAAGCGAGTGCTGAAGGAAACTAATCACTCCAAGACAGATGTCTACTTGGCAATACTGGAACCCCTGCGCAAGGACTGAACAGTAGTCCTGCACAAAGACTATATGGAAGGCGAACAAGGACGACATCTAACCTCCTCAAACCACTTGGTGCTGAGATACTCACAGAAGAGAGGAAAACAGTAAAAAATCTACAGCCGACATGCCAAGGATCTGCCAATCCTGGAACAAGGTGTTGTAAGACTCAAACCCTATAAACTAGGAGATACCAGATGGCAGAGAGCAAGAGCGGAACTCGCTATCAAAACATGGGGGGGACGGGGGACACAATTTTTTGGCGGCCACGCGCGCATGCGCACACTCACACACACACGCGCGAGGCTTCGGAGGCTCAATCCAGCAATAAAAGAAGCTGAACTCTGCCTGTCTCACCGGGTTAACTACAGCCCTGTTTGGACTGATGGGACACCAGCGTTGCTTCTCCGCGCTGGCCATATTTCCCGCAAGTCCAGGCAGGTTCACCTGGCGGGAATTACAGAGTGAGCTGGTTTTAGCGCCGGCTGTGGGCCTGGGGGCGCCGCGCCTGTCTGACTGCCGACCTCTCTGGCCACCCGTGGGGGGTGGGGGTGGGTGGGGCACTCGGGACAGCGCCAGAGAGCCGGCCGGGATCGACCCTGGCTGTGGATGAGGCGCAGGCCTGTGCCACATCACCCTCCTCCAATCAGCGCGCTGAATCGTCATGTCCCGCCCCCATTGCCTGCTGACCGACGTCTCTCTGGTCCAATCGGCACCCTCGATCATCAGCAGTCCCACCCCCACTGTCTCGTGGAGAGCAGAGATTTTAAAATGCGGATCACAAAATCTTGGGGGGGATGTCCCCCACCTCTCAAAACATGGGGGTGCATGTCCCCTCTGGCCCCCCTGGGTTTTCCACCCCTGGCAGAGAGCAACAGTTCAGAGATGACTGGATGAGAGATCATACGAAGTCAAGACAGGACTTCTAATCCAACGTAATCGAGTGGATCTGAAGAAGACCGGAGAACTACCTGCACACATAACTCCACAGAAACCACCAGACGTGGAGAAGACTGGGACAACTTTGCAACCTCAGCTGACATGGAAAAGACCAACGCAACATGCATCACCGGAAAAAGATGCAACTCGTGAAACTCATAACACAGAGAAATCTAAACAAAAACAAAGTAACACAAGAGAAGAAACTAGAAGTGATGCACAGAATGTACCTACTGAAAAATGAAGACATTTCTGAAAGAAACACCATCACAAAGACTAGGGCAGGTAGAACTGTCAGACCGCCGGAAAGGTACGGCGAGTATGTCACAAAGTAATGTGTTTTGCTGTGACGTGCCTACCTGCTTATGTGAAGAAAGCATGTGAATATTAGTTTCTGTTATTGAAATGTCACAAGTGTGACTATAATTGAAATTGTGAAATAAGACAAAACAGTTGTTTTATTCTGTTAAGTGAAACCATATTACTATGGTATAATATTGATATGTGTTTAAGTTTACTTTGTTTTGGGATCGTCGGAAATGTAATCCCAAAATGTCAAAAAGGAAAGGATGTGACAATATCCATGTAATTTATGCACATGAGCTGTGCTCATTCTTGCACATGCTCAGTAAATTAGTCAGTGACCTTTGACTTGAAAATAAATCATTCCTGTTTTAGACTCCAACATGAGTGTATGTGTAGACATCTTTCTCTAGACATTATGTACTAGTTTACTTATTTTATGAACAGACAGATATCAAAACAAACGTTCAACTGTAGCTGCAGCTTTATGCACTGTCCTGTGAGGCCACATTGCAGAAAGGATGGGACAGGTTTCAGTGCAGATTCAGATTCAATTTTAATTGTCATTGTCAGTGTACAGTACAGAGACAACGAAATGCATTGCAGAGATTACAGGACTGTGAGGCAGCAATATAAAGAAAGACTCCATCTCAAGTCCTCGTGAAGGGTCCTGGAACTGGGATATTGACTGGTTCCCCTTACGCAGATGCTGCCTGACCCACTGAGTGTTTCCAATGTATTCTTATTTTGAAATCTAAGACTCTAGCTTCCCTGTCCTGAACATATCAACCATTGTGAATCCTCTGTACCTCTCTGCAGATATTAGTGTGCCTCATCACTGGCTTACATTTCATGGATCCTTGTGTACTCTGTCTCTGTTACTAAGTTCACGGAAAATCGTGTTCTGCCTCTATACAATGCAGAGAAAACTCTACCAAACTGCTCTAGGAATTAGCTGAAGAAAGGGGGGGAACAGTCAGATGCACAGAATTGTTGCTACTGGGGATCCCAAGTTGCCCAGAGTCAAATTGAAACCAAATGTCAGCTGAATAATAATGGCTGGCACTTGATTTTCAACACTCCCTTCATCTACACATAATTGAAAGCTGGTTAGCCGATGATAGATTGTGAGCAGAAATGTATCAGAGTTTAAGTGGAGGACCACAATCCTGTTTATTCATTTTGAAACCAGTCATTCATTCAAAAGCATAGTTCTGCCACCAGAATCACCAAGGATGTGTGAGAAAGTCAGTGTAATCAAGACTGGTCATACCAAATGTAACCAATGTTTGTTGGAGCTGCAGGCCAGGTACTTCTGTAGCCTCTCTTACAAAAATACTTATTTTAAAATCATACGCCATTTAACCTAGTGACAAAGTTAAACGTCAGATGTTATCCCAAAGATGTATGGGTTTGTAGGTTAATTGGCCTCTGTAAGTTGTCCCTAGTGTGCAGGGAGTGGATGAGAACAAGTCAGAATGGGAGATTGACATTCGATATGGACTCGGTGGGCCGAGGGGCCTGTTTCCAAGCAGTTTCTTTCAATCAATTCGATCAATTATTAGGGCATTTTATGGTAGCTTAAAAACAGACTGTGAATATTATTCAGCATTAGGAATGTAAGGGAAATATTGAATCTTCGTGTTCTTGACTTGGACTGCTGCGGTCTAGGTTCTTGTTCAAAAGTGCTGTAACATTAAAGTATTGGCAGCATGTTGTGCAGATTCCTGTCCTGCGCTCTTACCAAACAGAGTAAGTTTGTAAGAGGGCACAGACAATTACAATTCACCAGGCTCTGCAGTTAACGTTTCAGCTGCACAAAATATGTCACAAGTACGGAGACAATTTAAATTCATTGCCAAATGAAAGCCTAGTTCTAGACAGCTTGGGGCAGATAGGAAGATGGAAGGGCAGGCTCTCTGACCCTGGCTCTCTCTCTAGAGAGCACTGAATTAACCCTCATGTTACAGGTTAATCTTTCTGTCAACTTTAGTTTATCTGTGGAGGCGTGCATAAGCAAGCATCAAGGAGCGGTAGCTAGAGTGGGGAGGGAAGTCTTCTATGAAAGCAATGGTGTTTACCATCTATTGGTGATAGTGGTGATCGATAGATAGCTGTGATAGAAGCATATTGGTGTATGGTTTAGAGTCCTGACTTATTTCACCTATTCGCAAACAGGTACATTTTCCTGTGGACACAGCCAACGGAGAGAAAATGGCTGCATCACTGCAATATGACTACACGTGTCCATGATAATCAATAATATAATAAATTATCACTATTACTTGGTGACCAGCCCATATCAGTGCAAACCAAAGTACTTGGTGCAATTACACAGAATTCACAATAGTTCATTGCCGAGATAGGGGTGGGACAGTGACGCAGTGGTAGAGTTGCAGCCTTACAGCACCAGAGGCTCAGGTTCGATCCTGCACGGAGTTTGTACATTCTCCCTGTGACCAGGTAGGATTTCTCTGGCTGCTCTGGTTTCCTCCCACATCCCAGAGATGTGCGTGTCTGTAGTTTAATTGGCTTCAGTGAATTGTCCTTAGTGTGTAAGATAGAACTAGTGTAGAGATGAATGCCGGCTGGTACGGACTTGGTGGGCTGAAGAGCCTGTTTTCACTCTGCATCTCTGAAATAAACTAAACTAAACTAAACTAAACCAAACTAATAGTCTATAGTCCTGGCCCCAATCTATACAACATCACTAATTAATAATCCATAATCCTGGCCTTAATCTATACAACATCACTAATTAATAATCTATACTCATGGCTCTAATCTATATTACATCACTAAGTAATAATTTTAGTTCTGGCCTTCATCGAAGTGACGTCATTGAGAAATAATCTCAAATCCTGGCTGTTCTGCCCTTTCTCTGCGTGCAGCAATTTCTTGACCAATTTGCGCAATGACCTGTGATTTTTTTCAGATCTTTGCAGCGAAGGTTTACCCCGTTCGGGATTCTGAGTCCTGGAGCTTCCCAACTGAAGAATTGACTGATTTCCGATGGAGATCAATATCAATTTTGGTTCACAGGTGCCTCGACATGAAGAGCTGCGTGCTCCTTTCAAGTATGAAAAGCATTCAGCGCCCTGTATAACATCTGTCACCATGTACACAGGCAGAGACCCTCGCCCCCTTCCACCTCAACAGGCTACCACCAAATTCTGCAAACACAACATTTGAGAAGTGAATCCAGCTGACAACATTCTCCCTGCCTTATTCACGACAGGCATGCAGCAAGCACCATCATTTTAACAGCTGTACAAACAAGAATTCAGCCAAGCTCAGGGTGTTCTGGTTAAGGCTGACTTATACCCAACAAAAAAAAGTGTTGAATAGTTACCGCGGCATAGTTTCTGTAAACCGGTGGAGCACAAGCAAAGGGAGAACAATGACAAGAATTGCAAATTCCCCAAAAGAGCTGAGCCGTTGCCACAAACTTCATGTCATTTTCAACACTAGCCCTATCTCACTTCCTCTTGACTAGGCCCCGACATGATTAAGTTTCTAATCGAATTAAAAGATCAGTCATACAGCGTGGAAACAGGCCCTTCAGCCCAACATGCCCATGCAAAACAATATGCTCCACCTACACTAGTCCCACCTGTCTGCGCTTGGCCCATCTCCTTCTAAATTTTTCCTATCCATATACCTATCCAAATGGTTTTAAAACATTATGATAGTAACTACCTCCTCATTATGTTTCATGTACCTACCATCCTTTGTGTAAAATAGTTGTACCTCAAATTCCTATTAAATCTTTCCCCCTCACCTTAAAGCTACAGTAATGGCCCTGTCCCACGATGCGAGTTCATTCAAGAGCGCTCCCGAGTTAAAAAAATATCAAACTCGTGGTAAGCACGGAGAATGAACGTAGCGGGTACGTCGGAGCTCGGGGATGTCTCTCAGTGGCTCGTAACGCTAATGGCAGGTACTCGGGAAGACTCATTAATGGCAGGTAAGCTCGTGAAGACTCGTGAAGATCTTTCAACATGTTGAAAAATGCCCACAAGAGCCCCGAGTGCTGACGAGCGGCCATTACCGTAAATCTCCGAGTTCGAATCAGGGCAAACTTGGGAGAACCCTTTGAATGAACTTGTACAGTGGGCTTTATATCTCCTGGTTCTCGATTCCACTAATCTGGGTAAAAGACGGTGCATTGACTATCTATTTTTCTTATGATCTTGTACACCTCTATAAGATCACCCCTCATCCTTCTGTGTTCCAAGGAACAAAGTCCTAGCCTGCACAAACTCTCCCTATAGAGTCCTGGCAACATCCTCGTCAATCTTCTCTGCACCCTTTCCAGCTTATCAACATATTTCCTATAACAGGGTGACCAAAGCAGAACACAATACTCTAAATGTGGCCTCACCAATGTCTTGTACAACTGTAACATAACCTCCTGACATCTATACTCGACATTATCTAAATCTATCCCCCACTCTGGCCTTCTTATCCAATGAATTCAGCTTCTATATCCTGATCTGAAAACACTTCATTGGATGGATTTAATTGAATTATTGGATTTGAATAGGAATGGGCTGCTTAGTGTGTAGGTGTGGAAAGCCCGTGACTTCTGCAACAGACTACAATCCGTTGGAGGCTGGTTTCAATGAGAGAACAATAACAATGCAATGAGTACAGTGTAGACCAGGTAACCTGGCTCCATTCCCTGGATCTGTTAACCTCAGCTGAGGAATAGTATTAGTGGCCTGTTGTATTTGTCATTTCAGTATCTTAATTTGGGGAGGAGAAAGTTACTTGGCATGTCCTCATTCTACTGGTAGGCCAGCAATAATATGTGCTTAAAGCTGGAATTTTTAGGAATACATTTCCCTTAAATTAAGGAAATCTCAGCACAGGCAAATTAAGCATGGACATATTAAGAAACAAAAGGGTGACAAGGGAGAGAATAGGGCTCATCAGAAACCAAAGTGGTCATCCGTGTCTGGAGCCACTGGAGATGGGCAAGATCTTCAAAGAACATGCCCCTCTGTTTTTACCATGGAGACGTTATGGGGAGAAGGTTAAAAGGTTATGGGGAGAAGGCAGAAGAAAGTGGTTGAGAAGGAAAGATGGAAGGTGGATGGTGGGTAGCTTATGTTTTATCTCAATTTAAGAAGGGTTTCAAATAAAAACCTGGGAGACCAGAAACCCTAACTTCCATGATGGATTCTGAGGGACAAGATTTACATGTGTTTGGAAAGATAGGGATTGATTAAGGATAATCACCATGATTTGTGCATTGGAGATTATACCTCATCAATTTGATTGAAGTTTTGAAGAAGTAACAAAAAAGATTACTAAGGGCAGGGCTGTGGGTGCAGTCTAAATGGACTTCATTAAGGCCTTTGATAAGGTTCGCATGGTATGCTCTGGAAGGTTAGAGGGCCTGGGATCCAGGGAGAGCTAGCTAACTAGATACAATATTACCTAAAAGCAGTAAACAGAGGGTGGTGGTGGAAGATTTTTTTATGGATTAGTGGCTCCACCAACCTTGTTTACTGTATCCGCTGTTCCAGGTATGGACTCCTATATATTGGCGAGAACAAGCGCAGGCTCGGCGATCACTTGTTGAACACTTCTACACAGCCTGCCTAGACCTACATGATCTCCCGGTTGCTAAACACTTTAACTCCCCCTCCCATTCCCATACTAACCTGGGCCCCCTCCACTGTCAATGAGGCCGACGTCAGGAAATCCTTCAGAGGGGTGAACCCCCGAAAAGCACCTGGACCTGATGGTATACCTGGTCGTGTTCTAAAAACCTGTGCGGACCAACTGGCTGGAGTTTTTACGGACATTTTCAACCTGTCACTACTGAGGTCTGAGGTTCCCACCTGCTTTAAAAGGGCATCAATTATTCCACTGCCCAATAAGAGTAAGGTGACGTGCCTCAATGTCTACCGACCTGTGGCACTAATGCCTGTGGTGATGAAGTGCTTCGAGAGGTTGATCATGGCGAAAATCAACTCCTACCTCGACAAAAACCTGGACCCACTGCAGTTCGCTTACCGCCACAACAGATCAACGGTGGATGCGATCTCGCTGGCCCTCCACTCTGCTCTGGACCACTTGGACAACAAAAGCTCATATGTCAGGCTGTTATTCATTGATACAGCTCGGCATTTAATACCATCATCCCCTCCAAGCTGGTTACCAAACTCGCAGAACTGGGTCTCTGCGCATCCCTCTGCAATTGGATCCTCGACTTCCTCATCCACAGACCACAGTCTGTTTGTATTGGTGGAAATGTGTCAGACTCGATAACAATCAGCACAGGAGCACCTCAAGGCTGCGTGCTCAGCCCCCTGCTGTACTCACTCTATACTCATGACTGCGTAGCCGGTCATAGTGCAAACTCCATCATCAAGTTCGCTGACTACACCACTGTTGTGGGACGTATCACTGATGGGGATGAGTCAGAGTATAGAAGAGAGATTGAGCAACTGTCCATATGGTGCCAGCACAATAACCTGGCCCTCAACACCAGCAAAACCAAGGAACTGATTGTGGACTTTGGAAGGAGTAGGAGGGGGACCCACAGTCTCGTTTATATCAACAGGTCAATGGTTGAAAGGGTCAAGAGCTTCAAATTCCTGGGCGTGCACATCTCTGAAGATCTTTCCTGATTCGAGAACACTGATGCAATTATCAAGAAAGAACATCAGTGCCTCTACTTCCTGAGAAGATTACGGAGAGTCGGTTTGTCAAGGAGGACTCTCTCTAACTTCTACAGGTGCACAGTAGAGAGCATGCTGACCGGTTGCATCGTGGCTTGGTTCGGCAACTTGAGCGCCCTGGAGAGGAAGAGACTACAAAAAGTAGTAAACACTGCCCAGTCCATCATCAGCTCTAACCTTCCTTCCATCAAGGGGATTTATCGAAATCGCTGCCTCAAAAAGGCTGGCAGTATTATCAAAGACCCACACCATCCTGGCCACACACTCATCTCCCTGCTACCTTCAGGTAGAAGGTACAGGAGCCTGAAGACTGCAACGACCAGGTTCAGGAATAGCTACTTCCCATCAGGCTATTAAACCTGGCTCGGACAAAACTCTGAACATTAATAACCCATTATTTGTTATTTGCACTTTATCAGTTTATTTATTCATGTGTTTTGTAGTCAATGCCTATTATGTTCTGTGTGCTGAAGCAAAGCAAGCATTTCATTGTCCTATCAAGGACACATGACAATAAACTTGAACTTGAACTTGAACTCGTGATTGCTGGTCGGCGCGGACTCGATGGGCCGAAGAACCTGTTTTCACACTGGATCTCTAAAACTAAAAAACATAAACCTGCCTCTATAATATCATCCATCCCCACAACCTTCTCAAACCTCCTAGCTCCTTTACTTCTGGTCTCTTCCACATCCCTCACTGTATCCCGGCACACATGACAATAAACTAAACTAAGCTGAACTAATCTGTCCACTACTGGCAGCAAACTTACACCTGCCAAGATCCAGCACTCTGATGTTCTCTCTCAAGCCCTTTCTCTTTCAAGAAATCCTTTAAATCCTACCTCTTTGATCAAGCTTTAGGTTACAGAAGCTTGACTGAGTTAGTGCCATATTTTGTTTGAAAATTATTCCTATGAAGTTTCCATGAAATCCTCCACCACATTAAAGTCAGAGCACACAAGTGAGTCGTTGATGGTGAAGGTAGGACAGCGTCAGGTTAGCCGAGGCATAGTCCTGCTTCTGGAGAACCGAGCCAGGCTTATGGAACCACAGTAAAGTTACAACATAGTCTGACCATCATGACTGTGCTGGATAAAGAGGCCAACTAACTTTGTTCCACTGTCCAGTATCATGCCTGCAGACTACAAGTCTTCGAATACCATCCCAGTACTGTGGAGGTTCTTGCCTCTCTTACCCTTTCAGCAGTGGTTTTCAGATCCCGACTATCCTCTGGGTGAAAAACATTTTCTCATCTCCTTTCTAACTGTCCCACCAAGCAGGGTAAATCCATGCCCTTTGGTTTTTGACAATCTACAATCAGAAAAGGCCCTTCTTATTTACACTTTCCAGCCATTCGTTTTGTCATACATCTCAATTAATTCACTCCTTCACCTCCTCTGCCCTAAAGTAAATGTATCCAGCTTTTCCTCTCAGCTATAATATTCTACTTCCAATAACATCTTTGTAAATTTTATCTGCACCTTTTCCACTGCAATCTCAACTTTCACAAATGTAATGGGCCAGAACTATTTGTAATAGTCAGGCTAACTACTACTGCATACCTAGCACTATACCACTCTAGTATTTTATCCATGCTTTTATATTCTATGCTTCATCTATTAAAGCAAAACAGCCTGTATATCTTTTTTTTTAACTGCCTTTTTGACCTTCCCTGCTACTTTTCGGTTGTGTAGTTGTATGGTTGTACATTCCAGAGTATCTTTGTTCCTCCAAACTACACAGTATCATTCCATTTATTGTACATTCCTTGGCTTTATTGCACTTCCCCAAATGCATTACCTCATGCTTCTCTGGATTAAATCCATTAGACACTTTTGCACCATCTCCAGCTACCTGTAGTCTAAACCTTTTTTTCCTCGCTACCAAGAGCATGGCCAAGGTTTGTAACATCTACAACATTCTTTATCATACCCCCTGCACTTAAGTCTAAATCATCCGCATATATTACAAACAGCAATGCAAAAGTCTCAGCAGAGGTGGTGATTTCTGTCTCTGGAATATATCCAAGAGAAACAATGCTTGGCAAGTGCATCACTTTAATGCAGGCTATGGGCAGGTTGAGCTTCCAGTCTAATATTGCTGCAGGACTGTGCAGTCCTTCCCCAGATAGTCAATGGTTCTCTATTCAATGCAGGAAATGTGTAGTTGACATGGTGATGTGTAATCTTCCTAGTAGTCACAGAAATAGTGCAGTAACTGGTCCTTCCACCCATTGAGTCTGCCTTGTCTATGAAGACCCATTTACACTAATCTCATTTTATTCTCATCAATTCCTCCAGATTCTCTCATTTATTTACAAACCAGGGCAATTTACAATTGATCTACCAATTAATCTTTGGGATCTGGAAAGAAACCAGAACATCCTGGAGAAAACCCCACTTTGTGTGCTGTCTGAGTGCAAAGTCCACAGAGACACTGTCCGTGGTCAGGATTGAACCTGGGTCATTGGATCTCTGGATCTCTATCTGCTGCGTCACTTGGCCAGACTGTGTGGAATCAAAAGGACATAAAGTGCAGGCGTAACTCAGCAGGTCAGGCAGCAGCATCTCTGGAGAACACGGATAGGTGACGTTTTGGGTCGTGGCTGTTCTTGAGACGTTGTAGAAAGAGTTGGGGGATAGTGCCAGTGTACACCTGAAACACGTAATCAACAAAAAGGCAGGTATAGTTGGGCCCATGCCAGTGCCCATGGCTGCACCTTTAACTTGGAGAGTCAATACTGCCTGTCCCACTTCAGCTTTTTGTGTCTATCGTCGAGTCAATGTTCATCATGATTATCCTTTGAGAATCACCTTGAATTAGCACCAGGGAGGGAGGATACAACGAAAGGTCATGTATTTAGACTGCATCTTGGTCAATCCTCGGACACCATCAGATGTAGTATAATTTTCTGATTTATTTTGATATATTGATGCAAGTTATGCCGACATTCTGTGCAAACCAAAGTCCCATGAAACGTAGCAAATTAAGTTACCCTGCAGCAAGTTTGGTTGTGGCCAGCAGGTCGATCATGGCAAGGGCAGAAATGCCATCTTTCCATGCAATTAACCCTATGCCATCTGACCTGGCTTAACAGTTCAACCTAAAAATGATATCTCCAGCACTGCGTCTTTAGACTAAACTTTAGAGATACCGCACAGAAACTGGCCCTCCGGCCCACTGAGTCGCCACCGACCAGTGATCGCCCCACACATTAGCTCTATCCTACACACGGGACAATTTACAATTTTTCTCAAAGCTAATTAACCTACAAACCTGCATGTCTTTGGAGTTTGGGAGGAAATCGGAGAAAACCCATGGGGCCACAGGAAGAACGTACAAACTCCCGTAGTCAGGATCGAACTTGGGTCTCTGGTGATGTAAGGCAGCAACTCTACTACTGCACCACCGGCCACCCAGTTCTGTTTCCCTCACTTCTCCGCTGATCTTTCAGTTGAACTAATCTGCCTAGGTCCCTTGAAGCTGGAGTTGAGTCCACAAACTTCACACGGATCTATCAGTCCTAAAAACTGTCAGTAAATACTAACCCTCTCGCCATGAGTGTGGTGGAAAGTTACCACATAATCATGGTGAACAGGGAACAATAACCTTTGTAGTTTGAAAGGGAAAGTAAAACAAAACAAGGAAGTACGTTATTTTTCCTCTTCTGGCAGCACACTGCTTAATGTGTTCGTGTGAAATTCCTTTCCTGACTAACCTAACACCTTCATCAACCTACTTACATCAAGCGAGTTAATGATTGAAACCAAATAATGCACTGAAAACATTTAAAAGGAACGGGTTTTGCTGGCTGACTACCTAAGCAATTATATGTAATGGAAAGACCGACAAAGGAAAACGTAGCAAGAAGGGGGGTAGGTTGAGGAGGGGGGAGTGTGGAGCTGATTATTGCTGAACAACAGGTGGCCTTGGTTCTGCTATTTGATACCGTTTTCTTTAGTGTCAGGCAAATTGAAATGGGGCCATGCTTGCATGCCAGCTTATGTGAAGGAAAGAGGTCAGAAATGAACAAACCTCAGCCCTCATGGGCATGGAGGACTGGGGACTAAAATGCAGACAATGGACAACAATCTCAGGGATAAAGGTTAAAGCCCAAACAGGATTGGGGTGTGACCGTACAGTTGCAGGATTGTCCATCACACAGTGAGATAGCTGCACTGTTGCATTAGAACATAGAATATAGAACAGTACAGCTCAGGAACAGACTCTTCAGCCCACAATGTCCGTGCTAAACATGTCCAGCTAAACTGATAGCCCTTGCCTGCACGTGATCCATATCCCTCCATTCCCTGCATATCTAACTGCATACCCATAAGACTCTCCAATCTCCCTACATCATCGACCCTGACCAGTGTGTTCCACCACTCTATGTAAATGACTTGCCCCACACATCTCCTGCCAACTTTGTCCCTCTCACCTTAAAGTTATGCTCCCTAGTTACAGTTTAATGCCAGTGATGGCTTCACTGATTGTCAGCTGCAGTTGTATTTATGCAGTATTACAGTATCTGTCAGATTATACTGAAACATAGAATATTTGTCATGGTACTGAAAACCATTTGGTGCAACAAATCGATGCCAGCTCCTAGTCAAGGAAACCCATGGCTCACACTGTCCCAGTTCTTTCCCTCTAACCATGCAAATTATTCTCCTTCAAGTGCATATCCAATTCCTTGCAGACGGACTGCAGATGTTGGTTTACTAAAAATGACACAAAGTGCAGGAGTAATTCGGTGGGTCAGGCAGCATCTCTGGAGAACTTGGATAGGTGACGTTTTGGGTTTCACTGCAAAATCTCCTCAAGGTATGCCTACTATGAAGAAGTTCTTCTCCCCTCTTTGGAGTCTGAAGAAAAGTCCTGACCTGAAACGTCACCTACCAATGTTCTCCAGAGATGCTGCCTGACCCGCTGAGTTACTCCCAGTATTTAGTATCTTGCCTTGCTGAGGGCCCTGACTGATTTTGCTTCTACCTCTGTAACAGGCAGTGGATGCGGTAACATAACCGCTCTCAAAGAAAACATATTTCCACCCATGCCCTCCTATCTTTTGTCAAAATCTTAAGTCGGTGTCTACTGCCCTTGATGTACTAATCAACTTTTCTCAATCTAAACCAGTCACAGTTTTGGACAACCCTATAAAATCTCTCTTTAACCTTCCACATAGAACTAGCTCAGCTTCCGCAGTCTAACTTTATAACTGTAATGGGTTTTTCTTCAATAAATGTTTCCCTCTCCTGCACATTCACTTCATTCCTAAGTTTATATGACAAGAATAAGATGTAATATTCCACTTATTTTCTGAACCAACAGTTTATAAGGGCTAAACATACCTTTGGTGCAAGTGTGCTCAATGTGTTTATCAGTCCATGGATTTCATAGACTATACTAACAAGCCCTGCCACTAGGAACTACAAGAGACTGCAGATGTTGGAATCTTGAAAATGAAACAAAGTGCTGAAGGAACTCAATGGGTCAGGCAGCATTAGTGGAGGGAACGGACAGGCAGGTTTTTGTTTTGAGTCCCTTCTTCAGACACAGCCACTCGAGGTTTTATGCACAAATACATCCCGGTCTTCCTGTTCCTGCACACGCTCTGGACCTGTGCTATTCAGTCTGGACTGTCTCTTTTTGTTTGCCAAAGTAGTCACTTCGCAATGTGTAGGAAGGAACTGTTACTGGTTTAAATCAAAGATAGACACAAAAATCTGGAGTAACTCAGCGGGACAGGCAGCATCTCTGGAGAGAAGGAATGGGTGACGTTTCGTGTCGAGACCCTTCTTCAGTCTGAAGGAATGGGTGACGTTCTTCAGATTGAAGTAGGGTCTCGACCCGAAACGTCACCCATTCCTTCTCTCCAGAGATGCTGCCTGTCCCGCTGAGTTACTCTAGCTTTTTGAGTCCATCTTCACTTCATAATGTATTACATTTCATCTGCCACTTGTCTGTCCATTCACCCAACCTATCTATGCTTTTTTGCAATCAAATAATTTCATCCTACTAACTTACAGCACACTGACAAAAACTGTGTAAACTGGAAATTAGGAAATTCTACCCTGCACTACATATCCAAGTCATTTATATATATAAAAAAAGTCAAGATCTCAGAACCCATCACTGTGTCTTCCGACAGACGATTCTGTATTCTGTCTCCGCTACGAAATAATAATTTACTAGTTCTCTCTGCTTTAACTATCTTAATGTAAAACAGTTATCCATGCCGTTCATTCTATGGGCTTTAATTTTACAAATCAGTTTCCATGTACGACTTTATAAAACAATTGAAAATCAATGTTACACGTTTGTTGTACAGTGACTGTGTCACACTGTTGCAGCACTGTGAGCCTCACAGTGACAAGACTTTGTGGTAATAAGTCACAATGTAACATGCTGTACAATTGTCAACTACATAGCAATGCAACTGCATTGTTGCAGGGCTGTCAAACACATAGTGACAGGCAGAAATGATGCAGTTGTCTAAAGGTTGAACCGTTAAAAAATGATCAGTCACGCTGTAACAAGTCTGCATTGTTAAGGATGTGTCTGCAATGTTGCTTTGGTGTCAGTTACTTGGTTGAGATAGACACAAAATGCTGGAGTAACTCAGCGGGTCAGGTAGGCATTTCTGTAGAAAATGGATAGGTGACGTTTTGGGTCAGGAAACGTTATGGATTAACCACCTGCTTGATAATTGCACAGTGTAGCGGCGCCTGCTAGCGCCCGTAGATATCGAACCCGGCGTTTGGGAAGCCGCGGTCACGTGACTCAGGAGGGGCTGTTGTTATTGCGTGGTTTTTCCCTTGCACGCATTAGTTCAGCGCTGACCACCATTGTGGGCAGACGTGTCTGAAAAGCCTGAATGCTGCAACTTGAACTTTTGCATAAAAATCTGTTGAAAACTCCAGTAGTCGTTTCTCAGACCACTAAAACAGTTTGATTTAGTTTAGTTTAGAGATACAGCTTCGAAACAGGCCCTTCGGCCCACCAAGTCCACACTAACCAATGATCATCCCTTCCACTAGTTGTATCCAACACACTAGGGACAGTTTACAGGGGCCAGATAACCAACAAATCTGCACATCTTTGCAGTGTGGGAGGAAACCCACGCGGTCACAGGGAGAATGTGCAAACTCCGTACAGACAGCAATCGTAGTCAGGATCGAACCTGGCGCTGTGAGGCAGCAGCTCTACCGCTGTGCCACTGTGTCGCCCAGGCTTTCTCAGGCATTTCTGTCGCACAGCCCTGGAGTGACGTGCTACCGTCATTCATACAGAGCCTGCAGTAGGTTAATGAATCACACAGTAATGGGCCGTTTATCAATAAGTTATGTAGTAACTGGGAGTGGAGGGTTAATGAGTCACACAATGTCACCGTCACACCATTGTGTGGTCAATCAGTCAGAAGGTGACAAACCCACTTTAGAGTGCGAAACGTGGTTAAAACAAAACACCTGTCAGCTCCGTCAGCAACATTGAACACCGACATTAGAGAGGTTGTTGGTGCAACAATAATGTGTCAATCGACCCAAACCTTACTTCACTCATGCGGGACACAGTGGCTGCTTAATCATATGTGGCGGCTGAACTGAGTCAATAGGAGCTTTGTTGCAAGAGGCATTCTCTTCAAAACCAGGCTTCTGTAGCAGGTGACCCATTCATGGTCCACTGTTTAAGGAACAGAGGCCTGCCTGCCTGATATCGGAAGACCCTAAGTTAGAATTACAATGTTAACAACATAGAGCTCAATGGAGCTCAGCTGTTGTGAAGCAAAGCTTCCAATATTCTACACTCTTAATAAGCTCCAGTTCTTGTGCCTAAATCAACAGCTCATTTCACAATAAAAGTTCCAGGTGAGGATTAGGGAAACATTAGTTGTGTTCAGACCATTACTTTATTGAAATGAGACAGGTATCCCAGAGAAAACGTGTGCTTGAAACATGACCTGGGAATACAGGGACCTTTCCTGGTAGTATCGGGAAGTGAGGAGGCATTGGGAATATGCAGGCATTGAGTGAAGGGGAGGGACCACTGACAGCTGCTGGGATGTGCTGAGAGTTGAGGAGGGATTGGCAAACACCTGGCGGTCTGGACAGGTGCGCAGGCATCGGGAATTTTCTTGCGGCATTGTTAGGAGGAAAGTCCCATGAGTGCAGATTTCATCCGCATTCAGTGACAAACAGGATAGTCACAAAATGCTGGAGAAACTCAGCGGGTCAGGCAGCATCCCTGGAGAACGAGGATAGGTGATGATTCTGGTCGGGACCCTTCTTCAGACTCTTACTCAGACAGGTTCTGAAGAAGGGTCCCAGCCCGAAACGTCACCTATCCACGTTCTCCGGAGATGCCGCCTGACCTGCTGAGTGACTTTTGCTTCTTTCAGTGGTGGACTTTTTCAGACTTGTGTTGGAAAATGTCAGATTGGTTTTGCTTCTGATTTTGATCTTGTCAATTATAGAATGATCTCAACTTTATTCATCTTTTGTATGTTGCTGGCAAAACCTATCTTGAATTGTAATTGAACAGATGGTTGTGAGTCACCCTTTGGTGAAGGTGCTGTTTCAGGGTTTTGGCTTGGCGACAATAAAGTACTGATAATATATTTCCAAATCAGGATGATAAGTGTCAGTTTAATTTAGTTTAACCTAGAGATCCAGCAAAGAAACAGGGGCTTCGGCCCACTGAGTCTGTGCCGACCAGTGATGCCTGGGCACCAGCACTATCCTACGCACTAGGGACAATTTACAATTTTTCTGAAGCCAATTAATCTACAAACCTGTATGTTTTTGGAATGTGGGAGGGAAATGGAGCACTCAGTCACGGGAAGAACATACAAACTCTGTACAGACAACACCGGTAGTCAGGATTGAACCCAGGACTCTGGCGCTGTAAGGCAGCAACTCAACACTGCGTCACCGCACCACCCCCTTGAATGGGTACCTGCGGGTGGTACTTTCTCATGTTTTTGCTGCCCTTGATCTTCTTGCTGGTAGGTGTCTTGTGTTTTGGAAATACTATCATAGCCAGGGTGATAATACAATACAATACAATATTTATTGTCATTTGAACCCCAGTGAGGCTCAAACAAAACTCTGTTTCTACAGCCATACAAACAAAAACAAATCCTACTAGACACACAACCAAATTAATTCACACAAACATCCATCACAGTGAATCTCCTCCTCACTGTGAAGGAAGGCAAAGTCTTTTCTCTCCCCTGCTCTCCATTTTTCGCCTGATGTTGAAGCCCCAGGCGGGCGATGGTAAGTCCCACGGCCATTTTAGGCCACGCCGGGCGATGTACGGCCCCGCTCCAGGTCTAAATGTCACGAAGTTGGAGCCCCTGGCGGGCGCTGGAATGTCCCGCGGCCATTAAAGCCACACCGGGCAATGTACGGCCCCGCTCCGGGTCGTTCCAACCCCGCGACACGGGCTGGAGAAGTGGCGTTTTGCGGGAGCTCCGGAAAGCGGTCTCCCACCAGGCACCGGCAAGCTCCCGGTGTCCCAGTCCACCGGACCTGCGGCTGCAGCTGGAGCCTCCGAGCTCCGGAGTCGGGCCGCAGCAGCGAGCCACCACTGCTCCCCACGCTCCGAGGCCGGCCAGCCCCACGATGGTAAGTAGTCCGCAGCTCCGCAGGCCCCGCGACTGGAGCCCCTAGGTCGTTCCGGTTGAAGGCCGCTCCACGGTGCTAGGCCCCAACGACAACGGAGACCCGACAGGAAAAAGGTCGGGTCTCCCGTGCAGGGAAGAGATTTTTTTAAGTTTCCCCCTGGCCCCCACATAAACACAGTTAAAAACAGTATAAAAAAACACAACAACTACATGTAACTAGACCAAAAATAAAAAAAGAAAGACAGACAGGCTGTAGGGGCCGCTGCAACAGTGTTGCTCCGCCAACGATAATGTGGTGCAGCTACGTGTGTCAGTTGACTTGAAATGTTTCTTTGTGGTCGTTGATCAAGATTGCTTTCTCCGATATGGCATTGAACTTTCTAAGCATTGTTGAAGCTACACTCAATTGGGCAATCAAATAATTTGTGCCTTGTGAATAGTGGAAAGAGCTTGAAGTCTCTGGAGGTGAGGCACTTGCTACCTGATTCCCAGCCACTGACCTGCTCTCATTGCATTTAATTGGCTGCAGTTGCGTTTCTGGTTACTGATGTTCTCAGGATGTTAATGGTGGGGACCAGTGAATGGGTACTGATACTGTCCATAGTAATATATATCACAGTTAAATAGCTTCCTGACACCAAACCTCAGTTGCTACTGGATTACTAATAGTCCTATAGAGTGGAAAGGGAAAACTGGATGGACAATCTTGTATAAAGGCTCTTCTGATCGCCTGCTGTAATTTTGGCTGAAGTACTGCGTTAAACCTGAAGCATGGCCCACACTAAGCTACAGTGTGGAATAATATTTTATTTTAAAGAAACTCTGATGGTAAACTGCAAGCTTATGGTGCAGTACAAAACCAAATAGTGCATGATTGAATTGATTGAAAAGTACAGTGTGAAAACAGGCCCTTCTGTCCATACAGATGTCCAAATCTAATCCTTATGCACAATCCTGAAGAAAGGTTTCGACCCGAAACGTTGCCTATTTCCTTTGCTCCATAGATGCTGCCTCACCCGCTGAGTTTCTCCAGCATTTTTGTCTACCTTATGCACAACTGTTAATTTATGGAAGGCAATTAATCTAAAACGTCTGTCTTTGGGATGGTGGAGTACCTGGAGGAATCCCATGTACTCACAAAGAGATTATGTAAAATCCACATAGACGGCACCCAAGACTAGGTTCAAACCCAGGTCTCTGGCGCAGGGAGGCAGCAGCTCCACCCAGTTTGGTTCAACCTGTGACAGGGCATCGGTGGCAGGTAGATAGTAGTGACTTTCTGTACTCATGGGTGGGGAGTCAGAGAGGGAACTCGCCCCAAGTTCCCATCTTTCATTGCGCGAACACCCTCTTTCCGAGGAAGTGTGCAGCAGGCATATTGCACGATGTTACAGGTGAAAGGATCCCTGTTGCTTGAGGTAGCCAAGGTTTGTCTACTAGGCATGGAATCCCAGCAAGAACCCGCAACCTCCAGAGAGACTTAGAGGAAGAACGAGGAACGCTGGCTTCAAAATATGTCTCATAACGCAGCATTTCTTCAGTTGCCTTACTTCAAGAAAATGTACTTCTGTGCTCCTTCATGCTGCTTATTGAACCTGTGCCACAGTAAATGCTTTCCCGTTACCAGGTCAGCCCCACATGAAATCAATACCTTCCTTGGTTAGATAGTGTGAGACCTTCGTTCATATTACAAAGCCTTTATTATCTGTGATCCCTTTACTAACAAGGAGGAAGACAAATGCAGAGGGCCAGGGTTTCAGGCCTGTCAGCATGATGTATTACAGCAGCGATGACAGGCTGTGATTGATCATAGCAAGGCTATCGTGGTGAGACTTCTTGCAGATTTGATACTAACCTTTCCACTCACTCCAAAGCTCGACTTTCCCTCTGGGGTCAAATGCCAGACGCCATCAGCAGACCAACTGCAGTATAAGCTTGCATCAGAGCTCTGCAGGTTGATACTATGACAAGGCTTAGAGTGTTAACAACATTGACACGTGCCCCATAAATAAAGATGAGAACCTTAAATCATTTTCAGACTGGATCTAACCTTGAACATCTCTTTATTTGCAGGTGGGAGGTGGCTTCAGAAATTTACAATCAGAAACATCTCACAGACTGAAACTCCAATCCAGTTGACAGCCGGTCAATGGCTCATCAACCTCTGCATTGTTCAGGTCTCTGCCTCTGAGTTAAGAGCAATGTTCCAGTGGTTTTCCCCACCCCTTATCCACAAACAGGATGAATTTTGAGAGCAGGATTGCCGGTGGCGTCTTTTCCTTACAGAAGTTACAGAAGGTCATTTTCGTCAACTGTTGTACTTTTACTCTCAAGCCTGGAAGCAAATGCTGACATCAGTCTGAAGAAGGGTTTCGGCCCAAAACGTTGCCTATTCCCTTCGCCCCATAGATTGCTGCCGCACCCGCTGAGTTTCTCCAGCACTTTTGTCTACGCAACAAATGCTGGTGACAGGAACCCTGGTTCCTTGGCTATAAGTGAATCCATGACACACAAGAAGTTAGCTGAAGCTAGCAAACCATCTAGGAATGGGCATTCACCACATTTCAGACGTATATGATTGTAGGTTAATTGACATGTTTGCTTCTCCTTGTTTCCTCTGTCCAAGCTTGGTGGGCCTTAATCAATTACCCTTCCTATATTTTGATCAACTATTAACTATATTTTGTTGTAGCCACTTCTCTGCCCTGCAGATGCAATAGCTCGACTGGCTGCCCACACAAACAATATGTTTAAACCAATGTTAAAAATCGCCACCACCAGTTATGCTGTTAATTCTGACTCCAACACTTCTTGCAGTTACTGAGTAACTCGCTTTCAGAAAGAGTGTTGTTTAGGAATGCGCGGTGCAATGTTATCAGCGGCTCTGTCGACAACTGCAGCTGTCCTGGGATGCGGACAGCTGTCTCTGGCAGGCTCGGAATTTCACCAAGAAAGCACGCAGCCTTTCCTAAGGGGACCCTGTCACTCAAAGTGGTCTGTGTTGGCTTTGTGCAGAAATGAGCTTGGTTCCCAGTGTGAACGGGGCTTTGAGAATTATCCACTATATTCGTTATTTCACTACATTGCAGCAAATGTAAAACATTGGTCAGGCTACAGCTGGACAACTATGTGCTGTTCGGCCGGCCCTTGTCCCGTCCCACTGGGTGTCGGGGAGGCTCGAACGTGTGGCGTACTCGCGGCCGGGCAAACTCCCGTTCAGCCGGAAGTACTCGCCGGATCCAGGCACCGTAATCCTTCTCAGCAGCCGGTCCCACACAACCTGAGCCACCTTTCCTCAACACCCTTCCCATCTCCCTCCGAGACGCAGGGAAGCATCTCCTGTATGGGCTCCTCCTCCACACCCTGCACTTCCTCGGCCTGGTCCACCGTCCGGACACTAAATGGCGGTCGGTGTTGCCTTTCGGTTGCGGAGAGAACAGCATACGCTCCTCCCCTGTAATGGCTTCCAACCCCATCTATCACAACCACAACCAGAGAGCAGTGCTGAACTACTATCTACATCTTTGGTGACCCACAGACTCTCCTTGATCGGACTTTGCTGGCTTAACCTTGCACTAAACGTTATTCCCTTATCATGTATCTATACACTGTAAATGGTTCGATTGTAATCATGTAATGTCTTTCTGCTGACTGGTCAGCACGCAACAAAGGTTTTTCATTGTAACTCGGTACACGTGACAATGAACTAAACTGATCTGACATCCAATGGACATCCATGTTGGTGGGTTAATTAGCAACAATATTGCCCCGACTATTTGGGTGCGTGGTAGGATGTGAAGAGCGATGAGAAATTTGGAAGAATAAAATGGAATTAAGGTAAATGTGTTCTTGCTGTGATCATTAATCAGTCTCTGCTGTATATTAATCATTCTTTACTTTAGATTATTATTGCCATGTGTACCGAGGTACAGTGGAACACTTTAGTTTGCATGCATCCAGTCAAAGAAACGACAGCACATGATTACAATAAAGCCGCCCACAGTGCACAGATGTACAGGATAAAGGGTACAGCATTCACTGTAAGATATTGTCCAATTAAAGATAGTACAAAGGTTTCTAATAAGGTAATTTTTGCCTTAGAATTGCACTTTTGCTAATGAGGACAGTTTTGTAACAGTGCTCGCTGATGATATTGTTAAAAAGTTTGAACTTGGTTTTGATGGTATTGTAGCGCACGCAGATATCGAACCAGGCGTTTGGAAGCCGCGGTCAAGTGACTCGGGAGGGGCTGTTGTTTTTGCGCGGTTTTTCCCTTGCGCGCGTTAGTTCAGCGCTGACCACCAATGTGGGCAGACGTGTCTGATAAACCTGTATGCTGCAACTTGAGCTTTCAAATAAAGTTTTGTTGAAAACTCCAGTAGTCGTTTCTCAGACCGCTAAAGTATTTTATTATTTTAATATCTGCCCCTTCTGCTGCACTCACTGCTGTTGTACAGCATTGGCACCTGTGCAAACGGCAAATTGCCCTGAGCCATGAAAGGATAATGCCAGTAGCACAACAGAAGATGAAATTCTAAGACGCGAAAATATCAGATTCAGATTAGTTTATAGTGATGTAGAGCAGGGTGCAATTAAATTCCTTCTTCGCATGAAGATACATTTCAGTCTTATCTTGATGTTTCAGGCGTTGTATCTGCACTTCATGAAATATACTTGCTGACAGGCACAGCAGCGAGTTCACAATATGCATGATAATGATAGACACAACAATAAATGCAACCACAAATGCTAAACAGCTGAACAGTGCAAAGATTGTAAAGCAATCTGAAGTAGAGCAATAAAATAATAAAGTGCAATAATGGAATAAGTTCATATCTTCATTAGTTCTTAAGTTATAGGAGCAGAATTAGGCCATTTGGCCCATCAATTCTACTCCGCCATTCAATCATGGCTGATCTATCTTTCCCTCTCAACCCCATTCTCCTGCCTTTTCCTCATAACTCCTGAAACCCTTACTAATCAAGAATCTGTCAATGCCCGCCTTAAAAATACCCAATGACTTGGCCTCCACAATATATGAATGAGGAAGAGATAAGAGTATGAGTATGTGGATGCACCTCCAGGAAGGGGGTTGTGAAAAATGTTATTGATTTTGGAGTCAGGCAGCAGTGGGGAAGAAGTTGATGTTAATCCTGGAGGCCAGGATTTGAAGCTGCTGTATCTTCTCCCTGAAGGTAAAAGAGAGGAAAGGGAATGGCCAGGGTGGCAGGATTCCTTGATCTACTCGGACTTTGCTGGCTTATAGGTGTCTCAACTATACCTTATACACGAGGGGCAATTTACAGAGACCAATTAACTGACAAACCCACGTGTCTTTGGGATGTGGGAGGTAACCGGAGCATACCATGCTGTCACAGGGAGAACGTGCAAACTCCACACAGAGTACACCCATGGTCAGGATCAAAACCCAGTCCTTTAGTGCTGTGAGGAAGCAGCTCTACCAAGTTGCCCTCCCTATTTAAGTTCATAATTTGAAAATAAGATTGTACTAATTACATTTGAGATACATCGGAGGGAGACAAAGAGGGGGATGGGGGTGGAATGGGGACTGGGTGGGAAAATAGGGGAAGCCCAATGTTCAAGTTCAGGTTCAAGTTCAAGTTACTTGTGAAGGAAGAGAGAGGTGTTTGAAATGAGCTGTGATTTGAAGAGATGTGAGGAAAGGCAGAGAAACCCACGCTCACTGACAATTTGAAGTGGGCATCTTTCTCCATTGAGCTTCCAAATGCAGCCCGCTAACAGCAGCAATAACATCGAACGTTTTTTACCATTGTAAATCTGCTGCAGTTTGCAACGTTTCCCTGGCATCCCACTGAAAGTAAAATGGAGGCTAGGATAATGAGAGCATCTGGCTGTCCCAGTGAGCTCATGCCTCAGCTCCTATTTGCCATAGGCCTACTCCCGGAGCTTCAGATCAACATGGTGTATCTACCATTTTACAAGAACTCCTAAACCAGACAGTGGAAGTCTCATTGACCTTTCACACTTCACCTTTCCACACCTTCCAACAAGAACATGTGGACGGGAGGGATGTGCACTCACAATATAAAGTTACTGGCCCACCACATTTGCTTATGTGTTTGGACAGAAATCCTCATGACTTCCACCAGCTGTGGACATGGCTACAGGCTTGGACAGCTCAATAAAGCTGGCCAGGAACTGTGCATTAGTAATACTATTTAGTCAGGCATAAATATCACAATGCCGCTATTCTCTCTTTTCTGTCGATTTCATCGATTTGAAGCACAGATGATATAGTCATAGTGGTGCAGCTTGTTAGTAGCTTCCTCATAACTCCAAAGATCTGGGTTCAACCCAGTGCTGTCTGTGCAGAGTTTGGACGTTCTCTCTGTCACCATGTGGTCTTCCCCTGTGTGCTCCGGAGTAATGGGTGGGTTAATTGGCCTTTGTATCAATTATTTAGTTGAGAATGTACAAGGCATGATTAGCAAGCTTGTAGGTGGCACTAAAGAAGAAGGCTTTGTGGATAGTGAAGATGATTATTAATAATTAAAGCAGGATCTTAATCAGCTAGACAACTGGGCCAAGAAATACCTAATGGAGTTTAATTCAGATATGTGTGAGGTGTTACATTTTAACCAGAGCAAGGTCTTCACAGTGAACCAGATGTTATAGAGCAGAGGGATTGTGGAGTATAAGTACATAGTTCCCAGAAAGTGGCATCTCAAGTACAAAAGATGATGGAGTGGGTTTATAATACATTGACCTTCATCATTCAGAGTATTAGTATAAAAGTTTAAAGGTTATGTTACAGTTGTATTAGACGTTAGTGAGGCCAAACCTGGAGTACAGTGTTCAGTTTTGGTCAACCTGCTAGACAAAAGATGGCATTAAATTGGAAAAGGTGCAGAGAAGATTTATGAAGATATTGCCAGGACTTGAGGGCCTGCGCTAGAGAGAAAAGTTGGGTACGCTAGGACTTTATTCCTTGGAGCACTGGAGGCTGAGAGGTGATCACATAGAGGTGTATAAAATCATGTGGGAATATAAATGGTGGATGCGTTGAGTCTTTACCATAACGTAGGGGAATCAAGAACTAGACGGCATAGGTTTAAGATGAGAAGGGAAAGATTTCATAGGAACCCGAGGCATAACATTTTCACACAGGTGTTGGTTTTATGGAATGAACTGCCTGAGGAAGTAATTGAGGTAGACACAAAAACAAAATTGAAAAGGCATTTGACAGGTACATGAACAGAGAGGGCTCAGAGGGATATGGACCAAACGTGGATAAATGGGACTAGCTTAGATGAGGCATCTTGGTGGGCATGGATGAGTAGGACCTAAGGGCCTGTTTCTGTGCTGTATGACTCTTCTGCCTCTAGTCGTGTAGTTGAGTATAGTGTTGTGAAAGGATCTTGGGGAAGTTAATGGGAACAAGGTCTGAATAAAATGAACCAGTGTAAGAGGGAGCTTGACAATCGACATGCGAGCAAGTGGAGGACATATTGTTTGGGGAGTTCCATGAACTGTAATTCTGTTAACTCCTCCTCCCCTTCCTATCAGACCCTCCAGCCTTGACTCCTCCTTTTCCCTTTCTTGTTCACCCCCACCCTCAACAGAAGAAGGGTTTCGGCCCGAAACCAGTAATGATGCACCGCTTTGTCTTTTCGTGTAATGTAATGATCAGTGATGTTTCAGTGATGTACCTGCACTTTGTTGAAGATGTTTGCTCACAGGGATGAAAGAGAGTCAGTCCATGATGTGAATACACTCCATTCCACTCACATGCCACCTATGCAATCGGGCAACCTTATGCAACCTCTCAAATGACTCACTTTTGTTGGATAGAAGATAGACACAAAATAACTCAGCGGGTTAGGCAGCATCTCTGGAGAGAAGGAATGGGTGACGTTTCGGGTCGAGACATTTGTTGGCCTGGATTTCAAGAATGAATAGCAGTAGAGTAAATCAAACCCAAGCTATTTGGGGGGAAACTGAATATGACATTACAGATATACTTTTAACATTCTCACCACAGACTTGTCAATGTTTTCTGTGCGGGGTCGCCTAGGGACCTCGTTTATTGTGCTCACCAAATGTTTTGTGTTCCTGCAAGTGACATGCATACTGTGACAGCACTGTACATTATGTACGGTGACTCCTAGCACCACCTGCACAGTGAGCACCACAAGTAGCTTCTGCTAACAAAGGAGCTGATTTTGTCAATTAGTATGGAAACACCCATGGTATGTCGAGAGAACCAGGTGTCCCAATTCAGGGAGGCAACATCTAAATAAATTGCACCATTATAGCAACTGTGGAGATTTCCAGTTATTATTTTATTCGATTAGTTTAGAGATACACCGTGCTTCGACCCACCCAGTCCACGCCGAACAGCGATCCCCGCACAAAACACAGTCCTACACACACTGGGGACAATTTACAATTTTGCCGAAGCCAATTAGCCCATAAACCTGTACATCTTTGGAGTGTGGGAGGAAACCAGAGCACCCAGCCAAAACCCCTGCAGGTCACGGAGAAAACATACAAACTACATACAGTCAGCACCCTTAGTCAGGATCGAACCTGTGTCGCTGACGCTGTAAGGCAGCAATTCTACCGCTGCGCCATCACTACACAGTTGTGTACTATGGGCATAAACAAAGGATCAAAGAGCAGCATCAGATATTTATGAGGTTTTACCCATTTTCCAGTAGTAGAACAAGGTAAACTTCAGAGAGAGGTGAATTTAGTTGCAACTTAGTACAAAGCAGTTGATCAGCTGCCCGCAATATATCCAGCCCGATGTTTCTTTCCGTTGAACTTCACAGAAAGCAAGAATCAGATCAAGTGTATAATGGGCGTTTGATTGTCATCGTGACTTTTACATTCCTAGTGAACGTTAGAATTAATAACAAATACTGTAATTCCCATGTGCTCTCTGCCAGGGCCCAGTGAAGGACTGGGACAGTTCTTTAGAAACATCATATGCTAATAAAAATGGGAGCAAATTGCTTTTTCTTACTGATGGCCCACACAAATTGAATCAGGGACGTTTAGTGTTTAAAGTCCTCACTCACAAAGCTAAATACCAAAATCAAAATACTGCAGATGCTGAAAATCTGAAATAAACAGAAGATAGGTGAAGATACTCAGTAAGACTGACAGCATCTGAGGGGAGGGAAACAAAGAGTTAGCGTTGCAGGTTGATGATGTTGCATCTAATAGTGGGCTGGATTGCAACAGGTCAGCTGTGCTTTTGATAAAAGATCACTGATCTGAAATGTCATCCCCGTTTTTCACTTTCCACAGGCACTGCCTGTCCTGCTCAGCTATTGGAGTCGTTTTTTTCGTTTAATGCAAGGAGAGTATAGGATTCTTGCAAAAAGGAGGTGGCTGGATAAACTGGAGGCTGTACAATGCACTGCAGGTACCAAACCATGTTCAAGGCACCAGCGGTTGAACATGATTTCAGCACACAGCCAGCTCTAACTCCATGACACATTGGTGCTGTGCATTGAACTGCCTCACTGCTCCAGAGAACCAAGTTAAATCCTGAACATCTGGTGCTGTCTATGTGGAGTCTACACATTGATCTGGTAATGGACCTGATGTTTCTGGTTGGGGAACACTGGGATTGACTTGTTTTGCATGCAGTCCTCTACACACTTGCTGACAACGACAGTGATGGCAGTGGCATATTCATTTTGGTTGGCCGCAGGGTTCTTGAGTGTTGACATGTGGGTGTTTCTAGGTATATGTATGGATGCGGGACATGTGCACACATGTATGTGTGTGTTACTGGGAGGGGTGGGGGAGGGGTTAGTGGTGGGGAGGAGTGGTCTCTCTCTTTGCTGCCTGGGGTCAGGAGGGACTGTTGGCCAGAACACTGTGCTTCTAAACGACATTACTGACATGTGTCACCACAGCCCGCTTATTCTATACATTGCTGATTTGTGTTACAATTCCCTGCACTCATCCCCCTTCCAGTGGCCAGACTCACTCCAAACAGGTGTGTGAATGCCATGTTGGAAACAATCTGGCCACTCTTAGAACAAGACATAGATCTGAATTTTGCATCCTGGTCTCGTCAAACTCTGCCTTATAGCATGGTTACTTCCCCCTAATGATCAAATTGAATCACTTTCATTAATTGGTTCACAAAAGATTGCGTTTATTTAGCTTTAGACAGGTACAAACTGCCAATTATGCCTGGACTGTTGGCTAATGTACATTCATTGTGTTTCCAGGAAAGCTGCTGCTTTTAATACTTGGCACACAGAAAGCCAGAGCCCTATCAAGTTGCTCTTTTTTTTAAGTCCTAGCCCCTCGAGTCTTTCACAATCGGCTTCATCACTTGTAGGGGTCTGGTTCCTCAACACTCCTGCTCCTCTCACACCTCCCCTCCACGTCTGTGACGTCAGCAGAATTTCAGATTATATTCCTGCATTATCCCTGCAGCCAAACCTCTGGTTATTCAAAGGCGTGCGGGGTTTGTAAGCTAATTGTCCTCTACAGATTGCCCCTCATGTGTAGGGAGTGGATGCGAAAGTGGAGTAACATAGAACTAGTGTGAACCGGTGATCAATGGTCGGTGTGGACTCAGTCGACTGAAGGGCCTGTTTCTATGCTGTATCTTGAAACTAAACTAGACTAAGTTAAATTACTCACTGAATACCAAGCACTGACCCCCACAGTACAACCCTTCCAAGAAAAGTAACGTCCAATTTACCCTAACCATGTGTGTAGGAAGGAACTGCAGATGACCCTTCTTCAGACCCGAAACGTCACCTATTCCTTTTCTCAAGAGATGCTGCCTGACCCGCTGAGTTACTCCAGCTTTTGTGCCCATCTTACCCTAACCCTGTGTCCTATTGTCTTGCATACTAAGCCAATGTAAAATGCCTCCATCAGCTATTTAACTTTAAAATGATTTGACTAACACAGAGTGTACCAAGGTGTACATACAGTAGCTTGCACCATAGGATATTATTCTGACATAGGAGGAGCGCACAGCCTGTTTCCCAACCAGCAATGGCATCAAAGCACCCGTTCTGCAATGGAACTCAATGACGGGTCTCTGTTGTCACTGTTTGATGAATAAAACAGTGTCAGTTTACCTTGGCTGCTCAACAAATCCAGGAGTCTTTGATGTGAAGAGCGATGAGCACTGTAGGAGTTTAATTGCATTGTGAACTGCTCTTTGTAACAACCATTTAAAGACAAACCCACTCTTTAATTTACCAGAACATTACTTATGGAAATCAAGTTCATGTCATTTCTCGTTCCATATCCCTTACCCAAAGTTATGCTTTGCCTACTTTTTGCTATTGCTGTTCTTGACTCCAGTCCTATCCCCTTGTCCCCGACTGACTATACTCCCACTGGTCACTCCAGTAATTAGCTCTGGCAGTCAATCTTCACATGTTTGTCAGGCGATGAATGACACTGGGCTATTTAACTGTGGAGGAACCCAGCTTGGGCATGTTACACTCCTGACTGCCATTCTTGCCCACCAGGAATAATAGCAGTGAACTGCAGCGACGAGCTGACAGATAGATGTTCCCCGAATTAGAAGGTGAATGCACCATGTGACAACTATTGGACACCTTCTGGACTATTTGATATGCGGGGCCGTGTGTAGGGGAGGGGGAAGGAGCTGGGGGAGAGAGTTTCATCATTCATTGCCACAAGACAACGGTGCAAGCCAAGTCATTGGGTATTTTAAAGCGGAGGTTGATAGGGTTTTGATTAATAGGGGTGTCAAACGTTAGAGGGAAAAATAGATCAACCATGATCAAATGGTATAGCAGACTCAATGGGCCAAATGGCCTAATTCTGCTCCTATATTTTATTGTCTTATGATCTTATTTACTTATTATCTTCGGTTACCTTGTCCAATATTGGATCTCAAAGAACAATCATTACAATGAAAGGAGGATGACAAAAATGCTGGAGAAACTCAGCGGGTAAGGCAGCATCTATGGAGCAAAGGAATATGTGACGTTTCGGGTCGAGACCCGCTTCAGACTGAAGAAGGGTCTCGACCTGAAACATCGTCTATTCCTTCGCTCCATAGATGCTGCCTCACCCGCTGAGTTTCTCCAGAATTTTTGTCTACCAGCCATTACAATGAAATCAAAATATTTACCTTATTCTCCTGAAAACCAATATATCTTTCCAAAAAAAATTGGTTATGATTAGTTGACATTGATTCCTTAAATTTCCACCTCATCCCTGCCATCCACACTTCCTCCTGGCACCCTTAACTGTTTTCCTGAAGCACAGTTTTGTGGCAAAGAATCTGATCCCATCTACTTATTCCCCAAATGCGCCTTGGTGTTCAATTCCATTTTTGTAGAAATGCCTTGAAAAACGTTTTGACTCAATGCATAGAATCAGGACCATGAGAACGAGAAGAAAAGGCCGTTTGGAGCATTGAGCTCAGGCTTGTAATTCCACTCAACCTAAACTTAACCTCAGCCTCCGGCATTCTTTTTAGGAGTTCCTCTTTAATGTTGTTATAGCATCTGGTTACTCTGACCCTCATAAAGTGGGTTCCACAACATACATATGAACTAAGAACAGGAACAGGCCACTCTTCTTGACTCCCCTTGAGTTTGTTTTACCATCCAATATGTCATGGCTAATCTGATTGTAACCACAGTTCTGTATTTTGGTTTCTCTGTGGTATCTTTTCACCCCTCTGCTTATCACCTCACGAGCTATGAAAATTACAAGAAAGAGAGACCTCAACTCCAGCATATCGTTTTCAAATTACATGCTCGATTCATCAGTCAATGGGTGGCAAAGCTTAAAGCTTATTGCATGCGTCTTATCCACTTTGGTTCATCAGAAGACTTTATTCCTTCATACTGATGGGGATCATCCTCAAATCGAAAGGAACTGTGTCGAATGAGAAGGAGCAATTGTGAGATGCAATGGAGGGAATCTTTTTTTGCAAGGAAGGGTGGGGGAACGCACTATTATTAGCAAGATGTCAGACAGGGAGCTGTAGGATCAAGCCTTCATTTAACCACATCATTAATTTCAGCCTAGTATTTCTTATGCAGCAAGACAGAAAATAGCTTGCTCGTCCGACTCTCATTCCTCTCGCCACTGACCAAGTGCACTACCTACTGCAATCTATAGAAACTCGCTTAGATTTCTTCAAACATAATTTCCAAACCCGTGACCTTCATCATGAAAGACAAGGGCAGCAGGTGCCTGGGATTATCATCACCTCCAAGTCCCCATCCAACACGCACTCGGAAAAGATCACCGCTCTTTCAACACTGCTGGGCCAAAATACTGGAACACCCTCCCTCCCAGTAGGGGTCTTCTTCAGTTTAAGAACAGGAGCAACACATGGCAACAGATGCCCGTGATCTCCAAATCAGCTAAATATTATAAAACAGCGATGTTCAGCACCATTCTGGCAGGCAATGCTATCCCCAAATGGATAGGGCCGGCAGCAGGGACAGAAATTGAGTCACACTTCAGCCGGTCACCTCACTAGTTAAAAGTAGACAGCTTTATATGTTTTTAAAAACCAACCTGAGTACTGAGCAGAATGTGGAGATTCAAAAAGAAATAAAACTCTTGCAGATCATGTTATGATGATTGAAGAGGGTGAAGTGAGTGGACTCTCAAGTTATTGCATAAGGAGCCTGGGCTATTTAAAATACAACATGAGACACACAAGGGAAGCAACATGAATTAGTCAGTTATCCGATATAAGAAATTATTTCTTCTTCTCAACTGAAGGACTTGTGATAGTAAATCAGCCGATGCCAAGAAACTCACTTGGACTTCCTCAAAAGTACTTTCTAAACCAGTGACCTCCATCATGAAAGACAAGGACAGCAGCTGCATGAGATTATTATTATCTCCAAGTCCACATCTTAAACGCACTATGAATGTACTACCGTTCTTTCACCATTGCTGGGTCAAAATACTGAGACCGATCTCAGTTGCTTGGCATCTTCAAGATGGCGGATGTGGAAGGTGAAGGGGCTGTGAACGGTCCGCAAACTCACGTCCTTTGCACCCTAAAGTTCCGTGAACGGATTGGGAAGTGGAAGGTGGTGTCCTCAGTGTACCGAAGCGGAGGCACGGCTGCTGGACGCGACGGACAGAGCGTCTGTGGCTGGTCATGGGGTGTGGTGTTGGCGGAGGTGGGTCTACGGCACCTGGTGAGTGAGTGAGTGAGTGGATTGAGCACAACTTGCGGCAGCTGCACGGAGCTGCAGTGGAGGAGCTGACGGACTCACATTGGCCAGGCCGACCCCTACTTCCATCCAGTGCTGCCAGAGCACCAGGCTTTAAAGTGAGACTATAATAAATTGAATATCTCCTTGGCCCAAGGGTTTACCAGAAACTTGGAATTTGCAGGATGGTGCTGGAATGGGATGACTCTCTAAGAGCGACGATATGTTCCGAGTGTGTGCTGGCCCAGAAGAAGGTACATTGCACCCACTGTGTGTACAGTATGATTTAACTGAACAACATACAGAACAATGTATCTCTGTAAACATGCCAATAAATAAACTAACTCAGTAAATGTTATCCGGACCTGATCTTGCCACTGCAGTAGTTAATTTCCTCATCTCGAGAAGGCAAGGCATATTCTCTTTTTGCTGTGAAGTTGTATGTTAAAAGCCTTCGGTGATAACTCACGGTGTGTATGAGCACACAATTTACAGTGATATTCCAGCATGAACCAAGGGAAAGCGGTATTGTTTTGGGTGCTGACCTCAGACAAGGATTAGACAGACGGTTTTCTGTCGTGCCAGATTAGTGTTCAATATCCCTTGGCACTTGTGATGGACAGCAATGGTGTTTTCTGACTAATTTTCATTCCTCGAACAACTCCCCAACACCAACAATAAATTGTAGAACCAAGGAACTGCGCGTGCTGGTTTACCAAGTAAAGACATAAAATGCTGGAGGAACTGAGCAGGTCAGCATCACTGGTGAACATGGATAGGTGATGTTTCAGGTTGGGAAACTTCACACTGATTCGATGACAATATATTACTGGATCATTATCACATAGTTGCTTAAAGGGGAGGTTATTCTCACTGTTGCAATAATACTTCTAAATTGATTCATCGGATATCACCATTACATGTAAAATAGCTTATGGAGTTGTGATCACTGATCCCAAAATGCTCCTTCACGATTGTTGAAGAGAATTCAACATGTGATGATTCCAATTGAGACGGTAAGTCCAGAAATGGACAAAATTCTAACAATATCGAGGAGCGGGAGGTATATGGAGAGGTTATGCAGGTTAGCAATTTATTCCTTGGAGTGCAGGAGTCTGAGGGGTGATCTTATAGAGGTGTATAAAAGCATGAGGGTCTTTTTTTTTAAATCAGTGCAAGGGAATCGAGAACTGGAGGACATAGGTGAGAGGGGAAAGATTTAATAGGAACCCGAGGGGCAACCTTTTCATGCAGAGGAAGGAGGGTAATTTGAACGAGCTGCCAGAGCAAGTAATTGATCATTTAATAGGGTTTTGGACTGAAACATGTATAGGTATGGTTTAAAGGGATATGTTCCAAAGAGGGGCAAGTGGGACTGGCACTGATGGGGCATCTTGGCCGGATGGACAAGTTGGGCTGAAGGGCCTGCGTGTGCTACATGACTCCATGATTCCATGGCTCTAATATTTGGTGACCCTCTAACTTCAACATTAGTAATACCACCAGTGCAGTGTAGATTACAGAAATGCAGGAACCAGTAAACTTTGTCGATGTGTTAAATCACTCTTTAACGAAAGGAAAGTAGTGTAGTTGATGTATTATTGGTTGTGAACATTAATCACCACTTTCAAGCTGTTTCCCCCCGAAGGATTATGTCAAGGGACTGGCTGCTCTTGGCTTGCAATATTGTTTTGGAGAGAGTTCCTTTGAAAGAGTCCTTAAATAAACCACTCATGTTGTTTAAGCTGCTTGTATCTCACATATATCTGTATATCCTACGATGAACTTCAGTGGAGGTGAAGATCCCTGAACCCATATACTTTATCACAGTTATCTCCAGTCCTCACAAAAATCATCTGATTATTTTTGTCCACTTAGAAGGTGGAAAACCTTCAATACAGATGTTTGTTTCCACCTGTCCATTTTCCCACCTTAATACTTGAAGCTTTAACTGTTGACCCCAAGGTCAGACCATGAACTCCTGTGCCCCAGAACTGGCTCATGAACTCCTGACTCTTCAGCGTTTGGCAAGTGTGCCTGAATTTTAAAATGTTTTCATGTCATGTCCTCATGTCCAAAGAACTCTTGAGCACAACCTGCCCGTTCAACTCCTGATGCCATTCCTTTTACTTGCCCACAATTTGCTTTCCCTTTTCTCATCTGTGCTTTACCCCATCTCCTCTGTGGACTCTCAATGTGAAACGTCCAGCATAAAGCTTCCTTCATTGATGGTTAACCACTCAATGACAGCACCAGCCCCAATGCACATTACCTCTCACACTGCCGCTCAGACCAAACATCATCGTGAAGGCAAGGAGACACACGAAGTCCATTCTCAGTTTGCTGCCACTCTGCATCAACCCAATTACTCGAGGCTAGAGCAAAAAAAGGCACAAGAAGAAAGATTAATCAGTTATTCATCCTTTGTCTTTCTCCAGTGCAACTTCCCCAAACGCTTCCAACAGTCACTCTGTGGCCTTCAGAGCGAAGGGAATAGCTGGACACTGAGGTTCCATTTTACAGCCAAACACCATTGACATTAGCGTGATGTCAGTGTAGTGATTCATGAATTTTGTTGCCAAAATAATGATTGAATTCAGACATGAGGCCAGGCACACACACACACACACACACACACACACACACACACACACACACACACACACACACACACACACACACACACACACACACACACACACACACACACACACACACACACACACACACACACACACACACACACACACACACACACACACACACACACACACACACTTTGACAGAATGGTTCCATTCAGTTTGTTAAAAGGAACTGAGTGGAACTCAGAGTATCCGAATGTAAGACTAATCCTATGCAGAATAAGATGGCATGCCCCATTCCTAGCTCAGTTACATTATTACAAATAACAGAGCCTGCATATTTATATACTAGAGCAGTGTTATTACATACAGTATTACACAAAGGCATTACTATGTAAGATAAATAAGCTGACCTGTTATGGCAATTCCAACACGTAGCCCAACACAAGCTTCCGTAGAGAGTAGTGGACTCAGCCTAGACCATCATGGACACAGCCCAACCCACAATTGAAAGCATCTACATGAGGTGTTGCCTCTAGAAGGTGGGATCTGTCATCACGGATCTCCAGCATCCAAATCATGCACGCTTCTTGTGCTACCATGGGGCAGGATTACTGAAGCCTGAAGTCCCACACCACCAGGTTCAGGAACAGCTATTTTCATACATCCACCTGTTTCTTGAACTGACCTGCCCAATCCTAAAGGGCCTGTCCCACTGTACGAGGTAATTCAAGGGTTTTCCTGAGTTCTCCGTTGATTTGAGCTCGTGTAATGTACGTAGCAGGTACGTAGGGGCTCGTACGAGTAAAAAGTAACAATTTTTTCATCACAAGTATTTTTTAACTCATGGACATTTTTAACAGTATTGAAAAAAAGGCACGAGTTTACCGGATTTCCTGAGTACCTACCGTTACTCGTACGAACCGCAACGTGACATCCACGAGCTCCTACGTACCCGCTATGTACATTACACAAGCTCGAATCAGGGGAGAACTTGGGAGAACTCTTGAATTACCTCGCACGGTGGGACAGGCCCTTAATACAACCTCAGCAATGTAATACTATGCACCACCTCTTGCACTACAATGGTCTTGTTTTTCAATTCTGTTTACTACTGTTGTTTAGTTTAGTTTAGAGATACAGCGTGGAAACAAGCCCACCGGGTCCGTAATCCCCGCACATTAGCACTATCCTTTACCCACTAGGGACAATTTTTACATTTACCAAGCCAATTAACCTACAAACTTGTATGTCTTTGGAGTGTGGGAGGAAACTGAAGATCTCGGAGAAAACCTACGCAGGTCACGGGGAGAACGTTCAAACTCCGTACAGACAGCACCCGTAGTCGGGATGGAACCCGGGTCTCCGGCGCTGCATTCGCTGTAAGGCAGCAACTCTACCGCTGCGCCACCGTGACCACCCTATTGTCTTGTCTTTGCAGTCTTTTTTCTTTTTACTGACAAATAATTTATGTATAATTTGGTTCTTTGCATTTATCGGACTCTATGAACCTGTGAAGCTACCGCAGGCAATACTTTTTATTGTATCTGTACCTCACCGTACTTTTGCATACGACAATAAGCTCGATGACTTGACTTGACATTGGCTGTATATACTGACAGTGATGCTGCATAGTACCGTGAATAGTGATTGAAGTTCATGCATCCACAGTCACATTGTCCACATCTAGGAAGAGGTGAATATTACAGGATTCCTCAGAGATGTCGTAACTACAGTGGGGTTTCCCTGGTGTCCTCCACAAAGATAGTTATTGCCTGAGATTTCCTGAACCACCTGCCTAAGGTGCTCCAAGAATTGCAGTGTGAATTCCGTTCATCTCGATACACAATGGACATGATCTTCAGCATGCCACTGCTCCAAGAGAAATGCAAGGAACAGCATCAGCCTTATTTGACATCAACCGGGGGGGGGGGGGGGGGGGGGGGGGGGGGGGGGGGGGGGGGGGGGGGAGGGGATGTGGACCTCCCTGCATGAATACAGCCGCCACAGATATTCATCTCCGTCTTCCATTTGCTTCATGAAGGCACAGAGCCAGTATTTTTAACCAGTGGATCTACATCAGAGCCAATATCTATGAAGATTGATATCAAACAAGTGTGTGAAATTACCCCAACACATTTTAATCAACCTTTCTTGACACAGCGCTGCACTTTACCTCCACCTAACTTCCCATGGGAGTGGAATTAATCTTCAGGACTAATGGGAAACTCTTCAGCTTACTGCAACCACACCCCAGAACCAGGTTCACACTGCGTTCAGTAGTGCGCTACTGTATACAGATAAGGTTTGCACTTGCACACTCTTGGAGGCTGAGCTCCATGCCATCGCTCGATGGGACATACAGGATGAAGGTAGGAGCCTTACACTGAATATCTACAAGACGAAGGCTTTATACTAACCTACCTTATACTAACTTCCTTTGACAATGAAGATTCATGAAGAGACACTGGAAAATGTGGGTAGACGCTAAAATGCTGCAGTGACTCAGCGGGACATGCAGTATCTCTGGAGAGAGGGAATGCATGACATTTCGGGTTGAGACCCTTCTTCAGAAAATGTGGACCACTTCTCATATCTCGAGTGTCACCTCTCGGTGAAGGGAGACATTGATGACAAAATTAATCTCCGCCCACAGTGCACCAGCACACCTTTAGTCAATACAGGAAAGGACTGAATGAAGACCTCAAGTTTTTGAGTTTTCTATATTAGATATTATTGAATATTAGTTAAGCAGTCTGACTATCTGGGGGCAATATAGACATTGTAACAAGTTTAGTTTAGTTTAGTTTAGTTTCGGGATACAGTACACTACACTATCCTACACACAAGGGACAATTATTTTTTTTTTTAACCAAAGCCAAATTAGCCCACAAACCTGTACGTCTTTAGAGTGTGGGAAGAAACCAGAACACCCGGAGAAAACCCACGCGATCACGGGGAGAACGTACAAACTCCATACAGACAGCACCCATAGTCAGGAGCAAACCATGGTCTCTGGTGCTGTAAGGTAGCAACTCTACGGCCATGCGAGCATGCCGCCCAAGGTGGAACTGGGGAATGTACACATGGAAACTACAATTTTAGATGTAGAGTGTGGATGAAAAATAGGACAGATCGTTTAGAGACTCCAGAGGTAACAATGTGGATTTGTGGAGGGGAGATAAACTTACTACAATTGAATAATTAGGACTAGTATCTGGCAGCAATGAATCAGAGAAGATCTGGAAAAGATGAGGACAAATATTGTAGGTGGAAAATAATTCAAGCAAATCTGGACAAAGAAAATAGAATCTGGACAGAGAATTGAGAAGGAGTCAGTAATGAGGAGGGAGAACTAATACCAATTAAATTGGGGATCAAACAGGAAAGTTAGTGAGAATTTAGTGGGAATAAGGTTGGTAAAATGGAAGCTGGGCTTCAAAGACAAGAAAAGTAAGGCAGAGCATGAATGGAGATAGTAGGGAAAATGATCGCAGTGTAATTTCAAGGTTAGGGATTAAAGAGACTCATTAAAGTTAATGTATCATTTCCTTCCCTAGCCACTTCCTGTACTAGCATGGTAGGTTTCATGTTCAAGGGCATTCAAATTCTTCTGAAGATCAAAATCTATTACGTTTCTAATATAAAAAATCCCTGCATTTCTTTGCTTCTTTCCAATATAAATCGACCCATAATTCCCCATTTTATGCATCATCAGACTTCTTCATGCCCTCTTCTACCAATACCCATTTGAAAAGTCTGCCCTAAAACTGCTCTGTTTTCACACTTAACTGTGTGTAATCAGCAAACCTAAATATATTATACTTGGTCCCTTCATGTATCATGAATATATATTGAATAATTGAGAATCCAACACTGATCTTTTCTACAACTGCGGTTTCTTGTGTCTCTACTGATTTTATAGCAGTCCATGGGTAACCTGAGAATAACCCACATGCCGCTTCTCTGTTTTCTATCCTGTTATCAACCTCTGTGCACAGTAATTGACTTATTCATATCCCAATGCATAGATTCTTATAGAATTGCTTACATTTAAAAGATAGGTACATGGCTAAGAAAGGTTTAAGGCATTATGGGACAAAGATGGGCAAATGAGACCAGCGTAGATAGGCATGGATCTTCTTCTTCTTCTTGCGTATGGCGTGCACAGCCTAAAGTTGTAAGACAACTTGTTCTGTTTGATCTTCTGTTTGTGCACGCCAGGTTGATTGCATTTGTCGAAACAGGGTGGACCATGTGAAAGTTGCAATCTACCACCCCATTGGCATGGATGAGTTGGGTTAAAAGGCCTATTTCTGGCTCTATGACTGTGAAACCGAGGAGTTATTTAGCCCAACAAAACAATCCTGTTAGGGCCTATCCATTTTCCGTTTGAAAGCCTGCTTGAATTTATCCCAGCTGCTCCTCTCCCCCTGAGGATTCCTAGCTATTTTCGCACACCATCCTTGAATCTTTTGTCCAAATGTTTAAGTCTATGCCCCTTGGTCCTTAATGGGAACCACTTCCCTTTCTTTATCCATGGACTTGTATACTGCAGAAACACAAGAGATTGCAGGTGCTGGAATCTGAAGCACAGTCAAACTGCTGGAGGAACTCAATGAGTCAAACATCATCTATGGAGGCAAAGGGTTAAGGGATTGAGTCCTGATCCAGGCTCGAGACCAAAACATTGACAACCCCTTCGGCTCCACAGATGCTCCTCGATCCACTGAGCTCCTCCAGCAGTTTGTTATTTTGAACCATGTATGCATCAATCAAATCTTTCTACTCCAGGGATAAGGTCCACACCTCCTCCAAGCTAGCTTTGTAACTGAAATCCCTCCAACCAGCAGCTTTTCTAGTGATCATTTTCTTCATTCGATGTGGGGCCTTCACATCCTTCCTTCAGTGCGGTGACCAGAACTGGACACAGTTTAAACCGAACCAGTGTTTTTTATAGGTTGAACATAATCTCCCCATTTTTATATTCAGTGCCTCCTTTTATAGATTCCAATATTTCACATATTTATGTTTCCATGGGTGATCACTCTTTCTATGACACTGCATTAAATGCCTTCCAAATCCAAATCCAAATTTAATCCAACTTAAAATGCAAATGGCTCCACTTTAATCATTAGGCTGGCCACATTCTTGAAAAACACTACTGTATTACACATGTATTTGTCAGGCACAATTTCCTTTTCAAAAATCTTTGCTGAATCTAAGCTCCTGGTCGCCATGTCCTTATTAATGCATTCTGGCATGTTTCTGATGACTGGTCATTTCAGTTTAACTAGTCACTATTCCCTATTTTCTCTTTTCCTCTTTTCTTCTACGGTTGTGTAACATTTCTTCAGATCAACAAGAATATTTGCAGAGGTTGGCAATGTTTAAAACACAGTGACTGATCAGCTTTTTTTAACCAATTTCTTTTGGAATGTCTGCATATAATTCGCAGGTCTAAGTGAGCCACTGGCAATTAGCTTCCTTTATTATTTTTGGATGTTTAAAGTAAAATTACTACTCACTTCCTTGAGTTCTGGCATGTTGTTTGTATCACCTATGATAAAAAAATTCCACCATAGACATACAAAAAGGATGGTTGCTTGACATTTAAACATTTCTGTACTCCCCATTAAAATTCCTTCTATCCTAGCTATCCTAGGGTCCCACACAAAACTTTCATTACTCACCTTTCTTTCTTATGGAATTTCTTGAAATTCTTGAAATGTATTTAATATGTTATTTTATGCCTAGTCTCTATTTGCTCTGTCAATTCTTGGTCCTAATTTGACTCTTCCAATCCTCAGTCTTGTCAACCTTAATACCTTTTAATAACTTTTCATACTTTGAGTATATTTTTAAATGTCTAATACCATGCTTAAATTATGGATGGATGACCTTTTCAATGGAGCTTGTATTCTCAAAAATCGTGATTTTTTCCCAGTCATTTGTCTTTGGTTTTCTACCATTTACATTTTAGTTTCCCATTTACAGTGCGAGAGACCCGGGTTCGATCCTGACCGGGTGCTATCTGTATGGAGATTGCATGTTCTCCCTGTGACTGCCTGGGTTTTTTCTCTGGGTGCTCCAATTTCCTTCCACATTCCAAGATATACATATTTGTAGATTAATTAACATGTAATATTGCCCTAGTGTGTAGGATGCGAAACTGGGATAACATAGAACTAATATACCAGTGATCATTGGTCAGCGTGGACTTGGTAAGCCAAAGGGCCTTAAGGGTCTCTAAAGTTAAACAATAATTCACCCCTTATACCTATATAACTGAAATTACATTGACTGATGCAGTCTTTTATCCAGAGTAGGAGAAACAAGAAGCCGAGGACATAGGCTAATAATGAGAGGTGAATGATTTAATAGGAACCTGAGGTGCAACTTTTTCACACAAGTGGGTGGGTAAGGTGGACAAGTTTCCAGAAGAGATAGTTGAAGCAGGTTCTAGGCAGATAACAAGATTTAAAAGCCATTTGAACAAGTACATCATGATAGAAATGATTTAGACGGAAATGGGGAAAAGGTGGGACTAGTGTAAATGGAGCATCTTGGTCAGCATGGGCAAGGGCCTGTTTCCATGCTGTGTGACTCTACAAGTCAAGTCAAGTCAAGTCACTTTTATTTCTATAGCACATTTAAAAAACAACTCTCATTGACCAAAGTGCTTTACATTGGTGGAGGTACTAATGTTATACAACATTGGTTCATAGATTAAGTACATACATAAATAAATACATATAGCCCTCCCTCAGAGGACACCAAGAAAGACTTGAGAGTAAAGATGAGTTTTAAGTCTCAAATTAAAAGAGTCGATGGAGGGGGCAGTTCTGATGGGAAGAGGGCTGCTGTTCCACGACTATGTAAAGTATCACCCTTGAGTTCAATGTAAGATTCTAATGATCTTATGATCAGTCTTTCACAGAAGTTTTCTTACCCTGAAATTATTATTCAACGATGGTTAATGGAATGAGACAATATGTAAAACAGCTTGATCTCGGTCACTTCCCAACTAGATCATTGTAGGAAAAGACTTGATCACCTTATATGTCCTTCTCCATCAAATTCTCTTTGCCAGTCTGATTATTATATATGGGGAATTGACAAGGAGATAGAAAAAAGAGGTTGTAGAGCAATGTAGCTGCTTTGGGCAATGAAAGGAAGGGATAGAAGTAATGCAGCGCATATATATGGTCAAATTATTAATGGATAAAGCATTCATAACAATCAGAAATAATGTAAAAGCAAAAAGTGAAGCTTCTGTATTTATTGCAAAAACACAAAATGCTGGAGGAACTTAGGTCAGGTAGCACCTGTGGAGAAAATGGATAAATGATGTTTTGAATCGGAACCCTTCTTCAAACCGGTCCCGAAACATCATCCGTCCATTTTCCCCCACAGATGCTGCCTGTCCCTCCGAGTTCCTCCTGCATTTTCTTTTAGCTCAAAATTCAAGCACTAGTAGTCCCTTGTGTATCCTATATTTATTGCATAACTTCTGTTACAAACCATTTTATGACTAAAACTCAATAGAACAATGTGATCTTTAGGGGGGGGATCACAAATTCTCACCAGTGTTTCCTGCCAATTTTCTGCCGACAATGATTGGACTTTCTGCTTCTGTGATAGCAGATACTCCTTCAACACTCTCCTTTGCAATTGTTTTTCATGGTTATTACCTCTTCCTTGTCTAATTTACTTAAGCTTCGCCCCTCAACTTATCAAGTACCCTAGAATATTTAATTCTCCATGCTGGCTATCAAGCAGCCATGTTAATATAATGGTTATCCATTATATTAATGGTTATAAGAGGCCATTCATCTCTATTTGTTTAACTGCTATGAATCTTTTATCCATTGATAAAAAGCTGTTTGTTTTATCTATTTCTGTTCATTTGACTATATTACTGACCCAGCCCTTTCTTTTGTTGCCCAAATCAGCTACATTGCTCTTTGCCCTCATTTTATTTCTCCTTAAGAATTCCCCGTTACTTTAGCCACAGCCCTCCCCCCACTGTTCCACACACACTTCAGTTGAGGCTCCAACAATACTGAGCTGTGCTACTGTACATCACAGAGTTGTGATACCTTATATTGTACAAATCAGAGTTATACAAGGACATAAGAAACGCGGGCACAAGGCATGATGTCTGGGCTCTCCCGCAGGCTTAGCTGAGACAATGACTGACCCACTACAGCTGTTCCACATTCCTGCCATCGCCCAGTAATTAATAAGTTATCATCCATCTGTGTTATTGTCTGAGCATTTAAAGCAGAATAGTACAAATGTACGTAATACAAGGAGCAGTGATATTCCACCCAAAACAGTACTGATGTATCCGAGCACAAAGCAGTGTCTTTTAATATGATAAACAGCAGCACTTCAGTAGCAGGTACTTTGAGATGCATTATTGTGAGGAAAGTTAGTTTGAAATGTACAGAGCCAGTTTACTGTCACATACAGAGCAATGTTAATAAATATGGACCTGCCACCAAAGTCATCATCACTATTGTACTTTAAATGTGTGTCGCTACATGTAATGTACAAAATTATATATAGACATATAATTGTGTTACAGTTCTTAGACATCTAAAAAGACACGCGACCTGCTGTGATTTGGGGTAGCATACTTGTGTTTGGGTCAGCATGTTATGGGCACAAACTCCACTCCATGTACTCGAAGACGCAGTTTAAGTTTTTTTCCAAAAATAAAATTTATTCAGAATATAAAAACATATACAAAACAAAAACTGCAAAAAGCTCTTCACTCTCAGCTTCCATACATTCATTAGTTTCATGCTCAGTAGCGTTGGGTCTTATCTTTAAACAAAACACACGTGCCACTTAAGTGGCCTTCTGCAGTGATATCCCATCCTTTGTTTGAGGAGTGTTCCCACCAGACTCTGCTCCTTAGTGTCCAGCAGAGGAAGGACCCTAGACTGTGATCCTCCCCCACTGAGCCTTGGCGTAAACTGCATCGAGCTTCAGTGAGTCCCTCAGCACGTACTCCAGCAGTCTGGAATGAGCCAGTCGGCAACAATCCCAGATGGACATCTTACTGGGCTGGGAATCCAACACGTTTTGGGCCAACCAAAGAACGTCTTTGACCGAGTTGACGATTGTCCAGCAGAACTTGATATCCATCTCCAAATGTTTACGTTGACACTCCAGTGCCCCACCGACAGAGCTCTGAATTGTTTATGGGGCCATCTTTCGCACAAAGTATTCAACCGAGATATAATTTACTCTCTCAGTTGGCTGTAAGATATCTCAGGATAAAAAGCTGGCTTGGTAGCCTAGGCAATATTTTCCTCTCAATCAGCCTCACTAAACCAGATTGTCTGACTGTTTATTTCAATGGTACTTCTGGGAGTTTCATGTGTAAAAACTGGCTGCAATATTTCCCGCATTGCAACAATGGCTACACTTCACAAAACACCTCATTGCTTGTAATTTGTTCCCTTTCTCACAGCGGTCTGATCACAATACAGTGACATTGCTGTTTATAAAGTACATGTCATATTATTCAAAGAGCAGATGATATATATAGCAGTTATTGTATATAACAGATTATATATTACACAGTCTCAGTGCATGCAATACAAAGAGCATTATTATTTAGCACAGACATTTTTTCATCTACTATTTGAATGCAAGAGGCATTAAAGGTTTATTTAAATAGGGAAAAGTCACGATAAAAAGCGCAGCAGTATTATCATAATTCAGTGGTACTATTTCATAATACTTATAATATGTGCAGTGTATAAGGATGTTTAAATGTAATATATCCATATTGATATTACTGTTGGCTTTTGTCGTCTAACGCCAACTAGAACCAACCGTGCCAGGCACCAAACCCAAACAACAGATGGCACCAGGACAACACCTGCCTTATACTACCTGGAAAGCCCTAAACCGCCACCGTACTGGATTGGGACGTTGCGGACTCAACCTGAAGAAGTGGGGCCTCTCGAACTCTGACAACTGTGGAGAGGTACAGACAATGGCCCACCTTGACTTGCGGTGGAGAGGCATGCACTGTGGGCGATCTCCACAGAGGCACAGATGTGGCACTGGCTGTGGCAAAGTGATGGCAGAACGTTGTCTGACACACGAGCGAACGACTGATATTACAAATGTAATAATATCTAATTATTGGCAGGGGATTATTTTCTGCAGAGAATATTAAGCCGTGCCACAATGATACACTACACCGACCTCACTGTAACATTATGAGTGGTTTAATGTGATTTTCTATATAATCCAAAAAATAAATGTAATACTGTATAAACCTAAATAATATTTCTGAAGTGCCATAACCATATCTTGCGCTGTGACATCTTCACTGTAATAGTTTTACACTTCCTACATTTAATTTTTCAATATTTCTACAGACAACACGACACACTTTGTAACACTGATATCAGAAAGAACTTAAGACCTCCCTGGAGCCCTCTGATACACTGAACACAAATTCATCACTCTCACACCATTTCATATTGCATGCATATCTTACTATTGCATTATTCATATTCTCCACAATCCTTATTCAACCTTCAGAGTAACGTTCTGTCATTTGCCTCTCGCCCCTCAACATTTCATATCTCCCACGATAGGAGTCTTTTTTTAAAGTGGTCACCAAAGGGATTGACGAGATTGACGAGGGTGGGGCTGTGGACATTACCTATATGGACTTTAGCAAGGCCTTTTGAGTAGCTCACACATGGTAGGCTGCTCTGTAAGGTTGTGTCACATGGAATTCAAAATGACTAGCCAATTCCATTCAAAACTGGCTGAGGGTGGGAGTCAAAAAGTAGCTGTGCAGTGTTTGGTAGCCTGTGACCAGTGAAGTGCCACAGGGGTTAATGCTGGGCCTGTTGCTGTCTGTTACATGTGTTACACACATTAACGATTTGGATGACAATTATTAGTAAAATTCCAGATACCTAAATTGATGGTTCAGAGAATATTAAGGAAGATTATCTATCAGGATCTAGATCCATGGGCCAAGGAATGGCAAATAGAATTTACTCTTACATGTGTGAGGTTTTACACTTTGTATGTCAAACCAGGGCAGGACCAATACAGCATATGGCAGAGCCCTCTTGAGTGTTGTAACAGAGAGAGAGATCTAGGAGTATATGTGCATGGTTCCATCAAAGTGTCAACTCGGATGGACAGAGTGGTGGAGAAGGCGGTTAGCATGCTTGTCTTCACTGGGATGGATATTGAGTCCAAAAGTTGAGACATCATCATTCAGCTTTTACAAGCCATTGGTCACCCAACTATAGGAAGGATATCATTAAGTTGGAAAAGATGCAGAAAAGATTTACCAGGACGTTACCTGGACTTGCAGGCTTGGGTTATAGGCGGAGGCTCAAGACACTGTGGCTTTTTTTCTCTGGAGCATAGGAGGCTGAAGGGTGACCTCATTGAGGTGTACAAGATCGTAGAGGGCTTGGATAAGACTTATACTCTTTTTCTAAGGGTAGTGGCTTCTAAAACCAGAGGGCATAGGCTTAAGGAGAGATGGAAAATAATTAATAGGGACTACAGGGACAGCTTTTTCACTCAGAGGGTAGTTTGTACCTGGAATGAGCTGCCAGAGAAAACTGTTGAAGCAACTACAATTACAACATTCAAAAGACATTGGGACCGATATATACCGAAGGGTTTAGAGCGATAGGGGCCAAATGTGGGCAAACGGGACAACAGGGACAAGGTGGGCCAAAGGGCCTGTTTCAATCCTGAATAGCGCTATGATTGTGACTCTATCCAATACCAAATGACCTTCACAATAATAGTTTTACAAATTCTCTCACTAACGAACATATAATTACATAACTCGCTGCCCCCCAAACTCAGACTGCTCAAACCCCCCGACCAGATACCACACAGACCTCTCACATGCAACCACCCTCATGGCAACAATCTAAAATCCCCGCTCAAATACCAGCTAATATTTTCATATAATATTGCTGATATTGGCATTCTTTCTATAATCTATCCCTCACTTGCAAACTATTAAATTCACTCCAAAATGCAGCTTTATAGAAAGTCGACTTCTTGGATTTCAGCGCATTTTGCTAAACTTTAATATCGGTGCCTAACTAAATAGGAAAAGAAAAGAAAATAAAGTCTGGTGGTTTTATTTTACAGAGATGTCGAACAGTAGAAGCAAAAGCCTAAATATTAAAATTACAGCTAATTGCTGCTGCTGATGTTAATGAAATCAGGAACAAGCAGGCAGTGTTATTTCAGCATTATTTCAATTGCTTTTTAAAAATCACTTAGCAAGTACAGTGACTTTTTGTTCAAGAGTTTAGATTTTTCCACTCCCAGGGCATGAAGTAGAAGGAAGTCCTTTATATGCGATTGTACCCAGCTGCTCTAAATATACACTATCCAGGATGTACCAAAGACCTTGGAAAGATCACCTTAACTCCCAATACATTCCTTGTCCCATGGACCTTCTCTGTCCCTTTCTCTCTCTCTCTCTCTTTCTTTCTTTCTCTCTCTCTCTCTTCTTTCTCTCTCTTATTTTACTAGCTTTCTGGACATTTTGTTTCTGTTAATAAGTACGTTAGAACTAGAGACAGGAGGTGCCCATTTGGCCCCGTACCTGCTTTACCATTCAACAATGAGTGCCACTTTCCTGCATCAGCCCCACATCTCTCGATTCCCTCTTTCGGTCACTTTAGCTCATCCAGACCTGGTTTGCTACCTCTGGCATCCTTTGCCTCTTATCTTATCTTATTTTGAATGCTGGCCCATACATTAGGAAATAATCGGATAACTTCAATCCTGATATATGATGATGGAATTGATTACAATCAAAACCCATTCTGCCCCTGTACCCATTTCTCTAGAATGTGTCTGCTTATCTCACTGCCATTCTGTCCACTCGCATATGGGGTCTATATGCTTGTGCTTCCGTCTAACACGAACACACTATTTTTCTTCAAATGGTTAACGGGCACTAACGTTCTCCGATACCCCAATAATAAAGCAACTTACCCCACGATATCTGCATCCACCAACTCAGATAGCTGTCCATAAACCTTCCACTGTGGTGGTAAATCAAACCATCGCACACTGATGCCAAGATTACAGACAATATTCCAATACCGAAACAGAAACGGTCTTGAGGGTTTGCAAATTTCAGTATATGTATATTTTTTAAAAAAAGAGTTAATGATTTCCTGAATCTGTTGGTGGAAATCAGCCAGGAAAACGGTTTAAATGTCACTGTAAGATCTCTGGGAATTCACATCTGAGTGTCCCGATGTGAAAGCATTCAGTGGCAGCAGGCATTACTGATTTTCCTTGTTACGTATTCATAGGGTTGTGTGCCTGAGTTTGCGAGCCGGTCAGATTGCTGCTGTCACGTTGGAGGTGTGGAACACACTGTTAAACAAGCCGCAGACTTCTCCACTCAAACTTCCACACAACTTTCACACAAGCCCCAAAGTTTTCACCAATCACATTGGAGAGGGTCGCTGGCCGCTGCCCTCTGCTGGGAGCTCCCGGCTATTGCCAACACTGGGTGGAAATATGCATCAAGAGAGACAATCCGCCTGGATTTATTTCACCACTTACCCTTTTGACCACGCAGACTATCATTCCGGTTTTATGGCGATCATCAACTGGTTATCCTAGCTTAGAGTAGGGGAATCTAGGACCAGAGGACATAGGTTCAAGGTGAAGGGGGAAGGATTTAATAGGAATCGGAGGGGTAACTTTTTCATGCAAATGGGGGGTGGGTGTATGGAACAAGCTGCCAGATGAGGTAGTTGAGGCTGGGACTATCCCGACTTTAAGAAACAGTTAGACAGGTACAGGTTTGGAGGGATATGGACCAAGAGCAGACAGATGGGACTAGTGTAGCTGGGATATGCTGGCCAAAGGGTCTGTTAACACACTGTATCACTCTATGAGTCCATTTTCCTGTTCATGTATAGTTAATTTCTCTATCTCTGCTCCCAAGATGAAGCTTTCCATTCCAGGATGTCCGCAATGTCCTCTTTAGTTTATGTGTTTTGTGCCCTGTTGTCATAGATGAATAGCTCACCTTCATCTCCTCTGCGTTCTCCCCCACAGATGGAAACTGAATAGTTAACCTGGTTCTCGCTTTTCACCCCAGCAGCTTTCGCATCCAATATATAATTCTCCCGACATTTCCACCACCTTCCACGTGATCCCACCTCCAGTCACATCGTCCCATCCCAACCCCTTTCTGCTTTCTGTAGATACCACTCTTTCTGCACCCTCTTGGTTCACTCATCCCTCACCGCTGAAAGGACCTTTTCCCCCATGTACTTTCCCCTGCAATCTCAGGAGATTGTGCCTCCACCCTCACATCCATCCAAAGACCACATCAGCGATCTTCCAGGTGAGGCAGTGGTTCATGTGCACCTCCTCCAACCTTGCCCATTGTGTTCAAAATTCCCAATGTGGCCTTCTTTACATCAACGAGACCAAGTGCAGACTAGGCGACTGCTTCGTTGAACACTTGCGCTAGTACTGTGAAGACTTGTTGGAGCTCCAGGTTGCTAACCATTTTAACCCCTTCCCATTCCCATACCGACTCTCTGCCCTCTACATCATGCATTGACAGAGTGAGGACACACGTAAACTAGAAGAATTTCTCCTTCGGTGGCACAATGGCGCAGAGGTGGAGTTGCTGCCTTACAGTGCCGGATACCCGGGTTCTATCTTAACTACGGATGCAGGCTGTACGAAGTTTATATGTTCTCCCCGTGACCTCGTGGGTTGTCTCCGAGACCTTCGGTTTCCTCCCACGCTCCAAAGACGTCCAGGTATGTAGGTTAATTGGGTAGGTGAATATGTAAATTATCCCTAGTGTGTGTAGGATAGTGTTAATGTGCGGGGATTGTTGGTCAGTCCAGACTCGGTGGGCCTGTTTCCATGCTGTATCTCTAAACTAAACTAAAACAATCTAAACTAAAGGAGAGCAGCTCATATCATGTGCAGGTAGATTAAAACCCAATGGTAAGAACATTGAATTCTGAAATTTTAAGTAATTCACCCCTTTTTCCTGCCCCCCTCCCCCTCAATGTTCGCACATTTCCCCATCATCTCCACTACCTCAATCACTCTGCTCCTTTCCCCCCCTAGTCCCGCAAGCTCAACCCGTCCTTTAGTCCAATATTTCCTTTCCTCCCTCTCTTTCCCCCCCATCCCTCCCTCAAGTTTTTATCTTACATTCTTTAGTCGCCAATGCACCTCTCGCCTTTCTCAATATCTCCACCATCTGCCAATCAATCCCTTCATCTGTATCCACCTCTCACTTTCCAGGCTTTGCCTCACCCCACCTCCCCTGTCCAACTCCCCCCTTCCACTCCCACTCCATCAGTCCTGACTTAAAATGTCATCTGTCTATTCCCTCCAGAGATGCTGGCTGACCTGCTGAGTTCCTCCAGCAGTTTGTTTTTCTTTTTGCTCAAGATCTGCAGTTTCTTGTATCTTTTAAACATTTTTAATTGTTTGCTGATATATATTAATTTTAGTAACCACTAGACCAAGTGGGACCCGTAGGGTCCCTGTCACATGGGAGGCCTGATCCCCCAACGCAACATTCCACCACTCACCCATAGCCCCCAACTGCGCTGACATGGCAATTACTTGTAAAAAATAAGTTCAATGTGAACGCATCTCACTCTCCTCTTCAGTCCCCTATTCACCTCCTCCATTATCCTCCCTTTCCCTACCTTCCACCAACCCTCCACTGCTTCCTCACCTCACCCCCTCCCTCCCCTCCCCTCCCCTCCCCCTCTCCCTTCCCCCTCCCCTCTTCCATCACCTCGCCATCCCTCTTCCTACCCCTATCCTCCTCCATTCCCAGCCAGCGCTACCTCCCCCTCCTCTTCCCATTCCCATACCGACTCTACGATAAGTGTCCCCCCCCCCGGACACTTATTATTATTTATTCAAATCGTTTGCTATGTCGCTCTTCCAGGGAGATGCTAAATTGTCTCTGTACTGTCTCAAATTAAAATTGAATCTGAATCTGAATCTCTTCACCCTCCCTCTTCTTTCCCCTCTCCTCCCCTCCCCCCTCCCCCACTCCCTCCCTGACATCTCCCTTCCTCTCCTTTCCCCTACCCTCAGTCACTCCCTCCCCCCTCCCTCCCTCTCTCTATAACCCCTCTCCCTACCTGCTCCCCCACCCTCCACAATAAAAATGTACTTGCCCTGGGTGGGGGCTGGCGGAGGTGACTTTTGGTGATTTTAATGAATTCTTGTGGAGGGAGCCCTACCTTTTGGCCAACACGAAAAAGGTAAAAATGCAGGTGAAAGTGGGACAGAATCTAAATATATGAAAGAAAGTTGAAATTTAGCCCAATTTCTCAATTCGATGGATTTTAGTTTAGCTGACTTTAGTATAATCACACGTACTGAGGTACAATGATAAGCTGAAGATAGATACACAAAGCTGGAGCACCTCAGAGGGTCAGACAACATCTCTAGAGCCATTCCTTTACTCCAGAGATTTTGTCTAACCTGCTGAGTTACTCCAGCTTTTTGTGTCTATCTTCGGTTTAAAGCAGCATCTGCAGTTCCTTCTATGCATATAACGAAAAGCTTTTGTTTACGTGGTATCCAGTCAATGATGACTATACATGAACACAGTCAAGTCATCCACAGGGTAGATAAAAGGATAAAAGGTACAACATTTACTGCAAGATATAACATTGAGGTCCTACAAAGTCTGGTTGAAGATAGTTCAAAGGTCTCCTATGAGGTAGATGGGAGGTCAGGACCGTACTCCAGCCGATGAGAGGACCGTTCAGATGCCTGATAAGAGCTGAGAAGAAACTGTCTCTGAATCTGGAAGTATGGGTTTTCAACCTTCTCTATCTCCTGACTGATCCTTGATTATGCTGGTGGCCTTGCTGAAGCAGTATGGGGTATAGATGGAGTCAATGGATGAAGAGGTTGATGCTCTGGACGAGAGACCAGCCAGAGGTTGGCCATCCAGAAGAAATATTGTGTAAGGCCTGCAGAAGTTAATTACTTTTCCCCATGCAGATCAATCAAGCAGCAAATAGCTTTGAAATACAAAGCACAAATTCCATACTATGACCAGCAGGTCCATTTTCAGTGCTAAACCAACTTCATCACTGATTTGACAGTAAAAGCGCTCACATTTGGGACCATTTTGCGCTGGTTAAAATGGAATATTGTAAGCCCTACTATATATGGTAAACACAGCACACTCCATGATGGCCGACATATTAAATAATTTCTCTGAATGACCCTTGAGCAAGAAGGCCACCATCAACTAGATCCCTGCTGGTGGAGTGTGCACCCGAGTTAATGCTGGGGTTGGGTTTAGCTCTGCTGTAGTCCTCGTGATTCAATGCATCACCAAAACTCCTGTCAAGACTCGCAGGGCTTTATCTCACTGTGGATCAGTGACATAGGTAATAAAATTGCTGCCTCACAGCTCCACTGACTTGGATTCAATTCTGATCTCTGATGTTGTCTATGTGGAGTTTGCACATTCTCCCTTTCACCATTTGGGTGCTCTGGTTTCCTCCCACATCCCAACGATGTGCGCAGTGATAGGTCGATGTGTCTGAATGTGTAAGCAGTGGGAGATCATGGAGAGAATTAGAGTCAGAGTTATGAAGTCAAACAACATAGAAACAAACCCTTTGGCCCAACTTGCCCATGTTGACCAAGATGCCCCATCTATACTAATCCCACTTGCCCGCGTTTGACCCATATCCCACTAAACCTTTCGTAGCCATGTACCTGTCCAAATGTCTTTTAAATGTTGTTATAGTACCTGCCTGAACTACCTCCCTTGGCAGCTCGTTCCATATACCCACCACCCTTTGTGTGAAAAGATACCCCTCAGGTGCCTATTAGATCTTTTCCCTCTCAGCTTAAACACGTGTCCTCTAGTGCTTGATTCCTCTACTCTGAGTAAAAGACTCTGCCCTATCTATTCCCCCCATGATCTTATCCATCTCTATAAGATCATCCGTCATTCTCTTGCTTTCCAAGGAATAGAGTCCTGGCCTGTCCAACCACTCCCCATAACTCAGGCCCTCAAGTCCTGGCAACATCCTCATTAATCTTTTCTGTACCCTTTCTAGTTTAATGGTTAATGGGAATGTGGTGAGAATAAACTGGGATTAAGGTAGGATTGAGTGTAGATCGGTGCTTGCTGGTCAGTGTGGACTCAGTGGGATGTTTCCAAGTATGAATCTAGACAAGAGAGTCAAGAGTCAAGAGTGTTTTATTGTCATAAGTCCCAGATAGAGCAATGAAATTCTTACTCTCTGCAGCACAACAGAATATGTAAACATGTTGATAGACAAGAGAGAGAATATATACACATACTCAAAAACAAACAATAATAGTAATAATAATAATAATAATAATAATAATAATAATAATAGTCTATTGTAGTTCAGAGCCTATATGAGGTTGTAGTGTTTAATTGCATGATGGCTGTAGGGAAGAAGCTGTTCCTGAACCTGGGCGTTACAGTTTTCAGGCTTCTGTACCTTCTTCCCGATGGCAGGAGTGAAATGAGTGTGTGGCCAGGGTGGTGTGGGTCTCTGATGATGCTGGCAGCCTTTTTGAGGCAGCGACTGATAAATCCCATTGATGGTGGGGAGGTCAGAGCTGGTGAAAGAGCCGGTGACAAGTGGACCTCAGTACTTCTGCCATTGAGTACATTGGCACTGAGCATGTAGGCAGTCTACATATATAAAATGGCACTAGCACAACAGGTATCATTTTACAAGTTAACTAAGCAGTCATTGTTAATATTGATGTAAATTATTAGGGAGAGGGATAAGTTGACAATGGATGTATCAGTTTTACTGCAGGGTAAAGGTAACTACAGAGGAATGAGGGGGATCTGGCTAAAATTGTTTGGAAGTGGAACCTAGCAGGAATGACAGTGGAACAGTAAAGGCATGGGTTTCTGGAAGTAATTTGAAAGATGCAGGACCTTTTCATCCCAAAAGAGAACAAACATACTAAGGGGAGAATGAAGCGACAATGGCTGACAAAGGAAGTCAAAGGAAGCTGAAAGCAAAAGAGAAGGCATATAATATGGCAAAGATTAGCGGGAAGCTAGAGGATTGGGAGGCTTTTAATAACCAACAGAAGCCAACTATGAAGCAATAAGGGTATAAAAGATCAAATATGAAGGTAAGCAAGTAAATAATATTAAAGAGGATACCACAAGTTTTTTTTAGATATATTAAGAGTGAAAGAGGGGCAAGAGTGGCCATTTGACTGCTGGAGAAGTAGTAATGGGGAACAAAGAAATGGCGGATTACCTCAATATGTTTTTCTCTTTAGTCTTCACAATGGAAGACACCAGCAACATACCAGAAATTCAAGAGAGTCAGTGGGCAGAAGAGAATGCAATCATTATTACTAAGGAAAAGGTGCTTGAATAGCTAAAAGTTCTGAAGGTGGATAAGTCACTTGGACCAGATAGGCGACACCCCAGGATTCAGAAAGAGGTAGCTGCAGAGATTGTGCAGGCATTAGTAGTGATCTTTCAAGAATCACTAGAGTCAGGAATGGTTCCAGAGGATTGGAAAATCACAAATATAACTCCACTGTTTAAGATGGGATTGGAGCAATAGAAAGGAAATTATAGGCCAGTTAGCCTGATTTCAGTGGTTGGTAAGATATTACAGCCCATTATTAAGGATGAGATTTTGTGACACTTGGAAGCTCATGATAAAATAGGTCAAAGTCAACATGGTTTTCCTAAGGGGAGATCTTGCATGACAAATCCGTTGGAATCTTTTGAAGGAGTAACACGATGGATGGACAAAGGAGTGTTAGTGGAGGATAGTTCATTTGGATTTTCAAACAGCCTTTGATAAAGTTCCAGTTTGATAAAGTGACAGATTGAACACAGCGTAGTAAAGTGCACGGCCATGCCATACACTTTTACCCGACTCTTTTACCCAGACTAGGGGAATCAAGGCATAAACTATTTTCTAATTGAGGAGAGGATTCAGAAATCAGAGGTGCAACGACACTTGGGGGTGCTGGTGTAGGATTCCCAAAAGGTTAATTTGCAGGTTGGGTCGGTAGTCGGATGCAATGTCAGCATTTATTTCTAGAGGACTAGAATGACTAGAATATAAAACAAGGATGTTATGCCTGGGCTTTATAAGGTGCTGGTCAGACCACATTTGGAATATTATGAGCAGTTTTGGGCCCCATATCTGGGGAAGGAGATGTTGATGTTGGAGATGGTCCAGAGGAGGTTTATGAGAATAATCCCAGAGATGATTGGGTTACAATATGAGGAGCAGTTAAATGGCTCTGGGCCTGTAAACGCGTTGGAGTTTAGAAGGGTGAGGGGGATCTTATTGAAACTTAACGAATAATGAACGGCCAAGATAGAGTGGATGTGGAGAGAATGTTTCCAGTAGTGGGAGAGTCTAGAACCAAAGGGCATAGTCTCATAGTATAAGGATGTATGTTTAGAATGGAGAACGGGAGGAGGTTCTTTAGCCAAAGGGTGATGTATCAGTGGAATTCATTACCACAGACAGCTGTGCCGGCCAAGTCATTGGGCATTTTAAAGTGGAGATTGATAGGTTCTTGATTAGTAAGGGTCTCAAGTAATGGCAGGAGAATGGGGTGTAGAGGGAATAATAGATAACCCATTATTAAATGATGGAGTATTGTTCAGCAAAATGGCCTAATTTTGTCTCTAAGCTTAGTTTAGTTTAGAGACACAGTGCGGTAACAGGCCCTTCAACCCACCAGGTCCGCACCAGCCAGCGACCCCCACACATTAACACTACCCTATACACACTAGGAACAATTTACATTTATATCAAGCCAATAACCTACAAACCTGAACTTCTTTGGAGTGTGGGAGATAACCGAAGATCTCGGAGAAAACCCATGCGGTCACGGGAAGAATGTACAAACTCCGTATAGACAGCACCCGTAGTCGAGATCGAACCTGGGTCTCCGGAGCAGCAAGTGCTGTAAGGCAGCAACTCGACCGCTGCACCACCTTGCTGCCCATGTCTTATGATTTTATGGTCTAAATTGAGAAAAAAAAGAGTTGACTGTTAAACGTGGTCAGGGAGATAGGAAGTGAGTGTGATGTAGTGGGGGATGTGAGGTGCTACTGAAAGGGCAGATTTGGGAGTGGAAGGGAGAAGATAAGAAAGTGGGACTCCTCTGCTTGCACTTCGCTGAGTTCACAAATCAGGCTTGAGGCAGAGATGGTGCTGCCATTCATTTCAGATCCTGTAGACTGGGGGTTGGGGGGAGGAGGAAAATTTGTAACAATTATCTAGGTCCGAATAAAGTTTCCAAACCGAAACACTGCCCATCCATTCCCTCCACAGATGTTGCCAGACTCCCTCAGTTACTCTACAACTTTGTATTTTGATTGAGAACTCATTATGATCTGATGATCTCTGCTACAAAATACCCGAGTGTGGAAGAAGAGTCAGGATTGTACTGAGATTATTTATGATGCTGCCTGGGATCAAACAGGCTCACATGTGGACAATGCCTACCTAGTTGAGGCATCAGGGTGGGGGTAGGGATGCACGACTGATGAACGTAGAACCGGACATACACACGCACAGTGTTGCAGCAGTTAGTACTGCTGTCACACTACCCAATGGATCCAAGTGAATGCTGCTGTCACACGACACAATGGATCCAGGTGAGTTCTGCTGTCACGTTTCAGTGGGGACCGGGTCAGCATTGCTGCCAGTTAGTGCTGTTCTAACACTGCATCAGGGGCTGGCTTGGTACTGTTGCCACACTACACAATGGATCCAAGTGAATGCTGCTGTCACACTACAGAGGGGAATGGCTTTGTACTGCTGTTACACGACCCACTGGATCCAGGTGAGTTCTGCTGTTACACTACAGCTGAGACTGGGTCAGTTCTGTTGTCACATTGTTGCAGCAGTTAGTGCTACAGTCACAGTTAGTGCTACAGTCACACTACAGCAGGGAGAGGATCAGTATTTACCTCTTCATTTTCTCTACGAAAATGTGATATTTTATATTTTCAGACGCGACTCATTATCACCGCCTGTTCATTCCACTAGCTATTTTTATTTTCTTATAATCTCTTACCGTCCACCTCATGTTCATTTAACCGTCGCTTTGTGTCAACTGCTAATGTGGAATTGTTGTTTATCCCATTCTCCCCTTTCAAATTATTAATATATGTTGAGATAAGCAGTCCTCCCGTTACCTAACCCTGGAAAGCTCCACTATTCACATTCCTCCAGTCAAATCAACTGTGTATAATCATTGTTTACTGTTTCCAGTTACCTAGACAGTTTGTTGAATTGTTGCAGCCACAGATCCTTAATGCCTTTCGGAAATCTAAATGTACCACATCATTTGCCGTTCCATCCTCGTTGCTTCATCTGCATTGAAGGATAACCACTGCGAAGGCTCCATTGAAATTGCCCTTACTCTTGTTGGAAATAGTGGCATAGGACCTTTTGGGTTAACCTGAATAAAACAAGTGGAGTTTAAGTCTCATCTTGAAGACAGCAGCTCTGATGAAACAGTACTTCCTCATGTCTGTGGTGGAGTTACAATCTAATCTTTAGAGCCGGTGGAGCAGCCAAGTTCAAGAATTGTTTCTTCCCAACAACCATTAGTCTCTTGAACACTCCACAACTTGAACCTTTACTATGAACTTCTGGGGATTGTCTTTGCAATGAGAACATTAGCTATTGCACTAATATTTCAGTTAATAACTTACTGATTTAAAAAAAATATATATATATTATTACCTGTGTGTTTTGAGTTTATGGACTTCTTAAACTGCTTCAAAGAAGTAGTTCATTGTTCCATCATTGGTACATATGACAATTAAACTTGACTTGAGCCATGCTGGCTGGTCTCCCATGCTTAACTTCTGCTCCTTACGGCCTAGAATTTGACTTAAAATGCACATTTACAAATAACGTACTACCAAGTGCACTTATGAAAAAATACAAAACATTGATTGAAGCAGTTAGTTTACAAATTGACACAGGTACTTTGTGAGGGTCCCTGAGATCTGTAGTCTTTACATAGCAGAAATATAAACATGTACCAGACTGGAGGAAATAAGCTACAAACTATGAATCAGATTATTAAGGGTAAAAAGTAGACTCAAGCAAATTAGAGAATGTTTAACAAACATCCTGTCAGATATATGAAGTATAAGGTAAGGCATTATTTAACTCTCTTAATAACATCAGATCTGCATCTACAGTAGTAATATGGAGTGTGGACCATTACTTTTTATCAAAACAGCCTTGAGAACTGGTATTGGTTCATTTTGGTTATTATTATTTAAAAAGCTTTGCTTTGCCTATTATCCAAATAAATCATAGCGTACACGAGTAGATTGGGTAGGGCAAAAGAGAAAATAAACAGAATATCGTACATAATATAGTGTAACAGCTACAGGGAAAGTGCAGGTAAAAAAGTACGTGGCACAATGAGGAAGGTTGTAAGATTGGAGCAATATCCTTGGCATATGAGATGACTGTTTAAGTAAAAAGTTGGTCTTGAAGCTGGTGCTGTGTACTTTCCAGCATTAGCATCTTCTGCCTGACGAGAGAGGGGAGAGGAGAGAATGACTGGGGTGTGAACAGTACATGGAGTCAATGGAGGAGGGGGAGGGGGTTGTGTGATGGCTGGGCTGCACCACGACTCTCTGGAGTCTCTTACGGACTTGGGCAGAGCACTCTGAGAGTTTTCTTTGACACCAAGCAAGCAATCACCTCGTATATGCATCACCATGTTGTTTCCCAAGCAATGGCTTCATTTTTAAAATGACACAGTGCTTCACAGAATTGTATCAATGCAGCATGTCCTGAAGTGACATCGGAAAATAAAAGGCATTGGTTTATTATAGATTCATTATTGTCACATGTACTAAGACACACGTGAAAAACTGCTACAGTGAAAAACTGCCTTTGTGTGCTATCCAGTCAAATCATGTTATCCACGAGTACAATCAAGCCATACACAAGTACACCAGGTTGTGCAAAGTCGTAAGTAATAGGCGCAGAATTAGGCCATTCAGCCCATCAAGTCTACTCCATCATTCAATCATGGCTGATCAATCTCTCCCTCCTAACCAAATTCTCCTGTCTTCTCCCCATAGTTTCTGACACCTGTACTAATCAAGAATCTGTCTATCTCTGCCTTAAAAATATCCACTGACATTGGCCTCCACAGCCTTCTATGGCTAAAAATTCCACAGGTTCACCACCCTCTGACTAAAAAGATTTCTCCACATCTCCTTCCTAAAAATCATCCTTTAATTCTGAGGCTATGAACTCTAGTCCTAAACTCTCCCACTAGTGGAAACTAGTGGAAGAATGCACAGTATCGTTCTACTGCCACAGTGTGCGACAGCTACAGAGAAAGTGCAGATAAAGGAAAAAACAGTGCAACGGCCACAATGTGGTTGGTTGGGAGATCAGAGGTTTGTTAACAATAGAGAAGAAGCTGTTCCTGAATCTGTTGGTGTATCCTTTCAAGATTTTGTATTTTCTGTCTGACGGGAGAGGGGCGAAGAGGAAATGGGGGAGGCGGGGTGAAAATGGTCCTTGATTATGTTGGCTGCTTTCCCGAGGCAGCGTGAGGCTAGATGGAATCGATTGGGAGGGAAAGTTTGTTTTTGATGGACTGCGCTGTATGTGCAACTCTCTGCAATTTCTACAAAGATGGATAGACTGGGGTGGGGGGCAGTGGAACTTGGTTGTGTTGGCATAGGAGAAGTTACCAAGAGCTGGCCACGGAGGCAGGTTCTAAGGAGTATCTTAGTGGAGGAGAAACAGGTGGAGAGGTTAGGGAAGGAACTTTGAAGCTGAATGACTGGCTAATAGATGGTAGGCAAATAGTAGGGTGATGAAAATCCTCCAATCACAGGTAAAGTATGTGGACATTTCTACAACCCACAGTCTAGCCACAGTCTTAAAATATATATTTTTTTAAAGTAGGCTGTAAGTACCTATAACATGGCAGCAAACTACTACTGTGACTTTGCCAAAGGTATGCTTGGGTTCACCAGATATAATTCCTGAAGTCAGTGAGGATGGAGCCAACACAGTGGTCAAGCCAGAAGCCAGGGTCACTATGTGTGAGGTCAAAGCTTTCTGATATTTACGAGGGGCTCCGTGGCAAGAGGGGGTGAGAGATGAGGAAACAGAAAGTAATACTTTAATGTTTGCCAACTGCACTAAACTGGATGTGATGTGAAATGGGACCAGCTTGAAATTGCCTCAGACAGATTAAGCCAAGTGAGCAGAAGCTTGGCAATTGCAGAATACTGTGGATAAAATTGTATTCAAGCCACGCAATGGGAAAACTAGAAAGAAGGCTCTTTACTTAAATGGTGTAGAGTGGGAAGTACTCATTTGCAAAGAGTTCCCGTACCCAGTCACTGAAATGAAACCCGCAGGTGCAGCGAGTTGTTTCGAGGGCATGTGGTACGCTGAACTTAATGAGAAGGGCATTTGAGTTCGGCTGCGAGATGCAAGGCTTTGGTGAGATCACTATCAGAGTGCTGTGTGCAACTTTGGTCTCAATACTTTGGGAAAAGATACAGCTGCTAAACAAGGAATGCAGTGGAGGTTTGACCAGGCAGGTTCCTGGGCTAGCAGAGTTGCAATAGGAGGAGAGATTGGATCGATAGAATGAGAGGGAATCTAAGAAAGCTTTAAGGAGGGGCTATATTCATAGAAGCAAAAGGCATCAAGGGCCATGGGGGGGAGTGGTAATAGGGTGCCGAGATAAACGATCACTGTGATCATATTGACTTCAGGAATTATATCTGGTGAACCCAAGCATACCTTTGGCAAAGTCACAGGAGTAGTTTGCTGCCATGTTATAGGTACTTACAGCCTACTTTAAAAATATATATATTTTAGGACTGTGGCTAGACTGTGGGTTGTAGAAATGTCCACATACTTTACCTGTGATTGGAGGATTTTCATCACCCTACTATTTGCCTACCATCTATTAGCCAGTCATTCAGCTTCAAAGTTCCTTCCCTAACCTCTCCACCTGTTTCTCCTCCACTAAGATGCTCCTTAGAACCTGCCTCCGTGGCCAGCTCTTGGTAACGTCTCCTATGTCAACAGGACCAAGTTCCACTGCCCCCCACCCCAGTCTATCCATCTTTGTAGAAATTGCAGAGAGTTGCACATACAGCGCAGTCCATCAAAAACAAACTTTCCCTCCCAATCGGCTCCATCTAGCCTCACGCTGCCTCGGGAAAGCAGCCAACATAATCAAGGACCATTTTCACCCCGCCTCCCCCATTTCCTCTTCGCCCCTCTCCCATCAGACAGAAAATACAAAAGCTTGAAAGGACATACCAACAGATTCAGGAACAGCTGCTTCTCTATTGTTAACAAACTCGTGAATGGATCTCTGATCTCCCAACCAACCACATTGTGGCCGTTGCACTGTTTTTTTCCTTTATCTGCACTTTCTCTGTAGCTGTCACACTCTGTGGCAGTAGAACTATACTGTGCATTCTTCCACTAGTTTCCACAAGTTTCCACTAGTGGGAGAGTCTAGGACTAGAGGTCATAGCCTCAGAATTAAAGGATGATTTTTAGGAAGGAGATGTGGAGAAATCTCTTTAGTCAGAGGGTGGTGAATCTGTGGAATTTTTAGCCATAGAAGGCTGTGGAGGCCAATGTCAGTGGATATTTTTAAGGCAGAGATAGACAGATTCTTGATTAGTACAGAAAGTGGGAAGTACTCATTTGCAAAGAGTTCCCGTACCCAGTCACTGAAATGAAACCCGCAGGTGCAGCGAGTTGTTTCAAGGGCATGTGGTACGCTGAACTTAATGGGAAGGGCATTTGAGTTTGGCTGCGAGATGCAAGGCTCTGGTGAGATCACTATCAGAGTGCTGTGTGCAACTTTGGTCTCAATACTTTGGGAAAAGATACAGCTGCTAAACAAGGAATGTAGTGGAGGTTTGACCAGACAGGTTCCTGGGCTAGCAGAGTTGCAATAGGAGGAGAGATTAGATAGAATGAGAGGGAATCTAAGAAAGCTTTAAGAAGGGGCTATATTCCTAGATGCAAAAGGCATCAAGGGCCATGGGGGAGAGTGGTAATAGGGTGCCGATATAAACGATCACTGTGATCATATTGAATGGCAGCGCAGGCTTGAAAGGCCGATTCCTATCCCTGTTTTCTGGGTTTTTATTGCAACGTTCTTGTTTCAGGCTCTAGAGTACTTGCAGACAGTACATTGTAACAAGACTGTTTCATCTGGATAGGCACCAGATATGCACTAGATATCTTCTCTGTTTTTCACACAGAGTTGTGAGTCTGTGGAATTCTCTGGCTCAGAGGGCGTTGGAGGCCGGTTCCCTGGATACTTTCAAGAGAGAACTAGATAGGGCTCTTAAAGATAGCGGAGTCAGGGGATATGGGGAGAAGGCAGGAACGGGGTACTGATTGGGGATGATCAGCCATGATCACATTGAATAGCTTGAAGGGCCAAATGGCGACTCCTGAACCTATTGTCTATTGTCCCCCCCTCCTTTCACCTACATTTCTTCTTCTAGCTTGACAATTCACGACTCTTCCTTCTTTATTGCCTCACACCTCCTGTTTTTTTCTTCTCTAGCCTTTATCCAACCCACTATCTATCAATTTCCCCCTTGCCGGTGTTCGCCTATTACCTGACACTCTTTGTCCTGCCACTCCTCTCTTCCAGCTTTCATCTCCCCCGCAGCCACCAACAATCAGTGTGAGGAAGGGTCCCGACCCAAAATGTCACCCATCCATGTCCTCCTGAGATGCTGCCTGAGCGGCTGAGATACTCTAGTGTGTCTTCTAGTGTACCAGGCATGTTTTCCTGAGAGACAACATAAATTTCATGCCTATCTTCACCCGGGTTTGCTGCTCCTGTAGTCTATCTCCTCTACCACAACTCCAATGCACCCTACTCTTCTTTCTGCTGTATCCTAATCACCTAAACCACTCACACAAAACATTGATGGTTCAGTAATGGGGTCAGCTATAGCTGGGCTGGGCGTGTCACTGGTCTTGTATCAAGAGACAGCTTCTTCTGACTTTTCATATGATTTAATAGATGGATATTGGAAAGAGGGATCATCGACTTGATCAGGGAAGGTGGGAAGGATTAGAGAGGGAATGGAAAAAAACAGTGAGTAAAATTCAGGAATAAAGAGAGTGAGATGGACATTGATGGGAGATAATAGCTACTGGCACAAAAATAATGTGCAGGAAAGAACTGCAGATGCTGGTTCAAATCGAAGATAGACACAGAAAGCTGGAGTAACTAAGTGGGACTGGCAGCATCTCTGGAGAGCACCCATTACTTCTCTCCAGAGATGTTGCCTGTCCCGCTGAATTACTCCAGCTTTTTGTGTCTATCTTCGGGAAAAAAAGAATGGTGACTTGGACAGGAAATGTGGTTTTGGAGGCATGGAATGAATTTGGAGAGTCTGGTGATATTTGAGAGAGGAAGCATCAACATTAGTGAGTTGCAAATGGATGCTGGAGAGTGACTAGCGTTATTGGACTTAGCAGAGTTGAAGTTGTTTAGGTATTGCAGACGCTTGTGTATATTACAGATCCATGTGCTTAGCCTTACAAATGCATCTAATCGCTTAGGGTATGTTCATTTCTGCTATGTATAATTCACAGCATTATGCCTGAATTTCAAGTGAAAAACATCACCTGAATGATTTCCATGACGTAAATGACCGGCAAGGAGACAGAAATGTTTTCCAGCGTAGTGCTGTGGAGATTGGCACCTTTCCAAACTCAGGTGATACCAATTATTTGCCATCCCATTAATAGACATTTGAATGAATATTTTATTATCAAATGTGACAAGTCACAGTGAAATTCTTTGCTTGCATACCCAAGGTATGCGATGTGTTTAAGAAAGAACTGCAGATGCTGGAAACATCGAAGGTAGACGAAAATGCTGAAGAAACTCAGCGGGTGAGGCAGGCATCTTCGCTCCATAGATGCTGCCTCACCCGTCATTTTTGTCTACCAATGTATGCGATAGTCGCCTCATAAATGGCGCAGACAAAGTTACAAAATATCCTGCGCCAGGTACTTCCCCCTCCCCCCCTCGGCGGGTCTTCCTTTGTTGACATTTATAAAATGTAACCTATGTTGGAGAAGAACAAAACTCAAATTGTGTAATGGTGTTAGACATACCACTCAGTCTCCCGACACAGCCTGCAGAATTCATCAATTACATCTATCTTTCTAAACAGTGGCAATTGCAGGTACTAATTCTGCTGATACCATTAATTTTCTGCAAAAGTGCTGCCTGTACAGTCTTTTGAATGTGTTCTCTATTTATGTGGATTTCCAGCTCCTGATTTATTTCACTTTGGTGCTTGAATCCATGTCGCTGAGGTGGTTGGCAGCTCGTGCTGCAGCTAATGTCACTTCTGGCCTTGGTGGGGTTGTAGTCTTGTTTTTAGAGATGCAGCACGGAAACAGACCCTTCTATGGACAATTTACACATACACCAAGCCAACTAACCTACATACCTGTACGTCTTTGGAGTGTGACTATGGACAATTTACACATACACCAAGCCAACTAACCTACATACCTGTACGTCTTTGGAGTGTGCGAGGAAACCGAAGATCTTGGAGAAAACCCATGTGGTCACGGGGTGAACGTAAACTCTGTCCAGACAGCACCCGTGGTCGGGATCGAACCGGGGTCTCAGCAACTCTACCGCTGCACCACCATCCTGCAGCATATGATTGTGTGAACCTGCTCACAGCATTAACTCTGCAAAGTTTGTCATGCATGGATTTGTATTTCAACTAAATCTGATCCTGCAAAGTGAAAGGGGCCAGTCTGCAGGTAATTCATTACATTATCGTACCCTTATTCTGATTATAGAGAATGCACATGACATGTTATACCACTCTCTTTCAAAGTCAGAGTTCACATTTATTCCATATCTTCCAACTCACCTTATTCATAGAATCGGTATGTCACTAATGGTTATTCAGTTCATTAAGCCTGACCAGGTTTCCAGCAGAGGGATCTAGTTAGTTGCATTCCACTACTCTGTGTCTCCTGTTGCATGAATTGCCAAAGGTTAGTTTACAGGCATGGCAAGTACTTAGAACAGCTGACTTGCTTATTACTTGTAGAATTAAATATGATGTACAGGGAGTTATGGTTCAGTTAATCAGGCCTCAGCTGAGGTATTGTGCAGCAGTGGTCTCTTTAAGCAACACTATTACTGAATTGGAAGCAGTTCTGAGATTTTTTAAACTAATACCTGGAATGGGCGGGTTGTTGTAGGGTCATGCAACTCGGAACCAAGCCCTTCAGCCCAACGTGTTCATGCCGACCAAGATGAACCTCATCTGAGAGTCCCATTTGCTCTTGTCTGGTCCATATTCTCTCTAAACCTTTCTCATCGTAACTGTCCAAATTCTTTCAAATTTTGTTTTTTTACCCACCTCAACTAATTCCTAAGGCAGCTTGTTCCATATATGCACAACCCTCTGTGTGAAAAAATGCTCCTCAGGTTCCTATTAAATTTTCCTCCTCTTATCATAAAGCTATGCCCTCTGACTCTTGATTCCTTTACCCTGGGGAAAGGAACATAGAAAATAGGTGCAGGAAGAGGCCATTCGGCCCTTCGAGCCAGCGTCCCCATTCATCGTGATCATGGCTGATCGTCCCCAATTAATAACCCGTGCCTGCCTTCTCCCCATATCCCTTGATTCCACTAGCCCCTAGAGCTCTATCTAACTCTCTCTTAAATCCATCCAGTGATTTGGCCTCCGCTGCTCTCTGTGACAGGGAATTCCACAATTCACAACTCTCTGGGTGAAAAGGTTTTTTCTCACCTCGGTCTTAAATGGCCTCCCCTTTATTCTAAGACTGTAGCCCCTGGTTCTGGACTCGCCCAACATTGGGAACATTTTTCCGCCATCCCAGGGATCAATCTCTTGGACCTACGCTGCACTGCCGCAATCACAAGGATGTCCTTCCTCAAATTAGGAGACCAAAACTGTACACGATACTCCAGATGTGGTCTTACCAGAGCCCTATACAACTGCAGAAGAACCTCTTTACTCCTATACTGAAATCCTCTTGTTATGAAGGCCAACATTCCATTAGCTTTCTTCACTCCCTGCTGTACCTGCACGCCGACTTTCAGTGACTGGTGTACAAGGACACCCAGGTCTCGCTGCACCTCTCCCTCACCTAACCTATTTCCATTGAGATAATAATCTGCCCCCTTGTTTTTGCCGCCAAACTGTATAACCTCAAATTTATCTATATTATACTGCATCTGCCACACATCTGCCCATTCACTCAACCTGTCCAGGTCACCCTGCAACCTCCTAATATCCTCTTCACTGTTCACACGGCCACCCGGCTTGGTGTCAACTGCAAACCTGCTAGTGCTGCTCCTAATTCCCTCTTCCAAATCATTAATATATATGGTAAACAGTTGCGGCCCCAACACTGAGCCTTGCGGCACTCCACTCGCCACTGCCTGCCATTTTGAAAATAACCCGTTCACTTCTACTCTTTGCTTCCTGTCTGCCAACCAATTTTCTATCCATGTCAACACCCTACCCCCAATACCATGTGGTCTAATTTTAGTCATGTCTCCTGTGCGGGACCTTATCAAAGGCTTTCTGAAAGTCTAGATACACTACATCCACTGGCTCCCCTTCATCCATTTTACTTGTCACATCCTCGAAAAATTCCAGAAGATTAGTCAAGCATGATTTCCCTTTCATAAATCCATGTTGACGGACTAATCCTTTTACTGCTATCCAAATACCCCATTATTACCTCTTTAATAATTGACTCCAGCATCTTTCCCACCACCGAAGACAGGCTAACTCGTCTGTAATTCCCCGTTTTCTCTCTCGCTCCTTTCTTGAAAAGTGGGATAACATTAGCTATCCTCCAATCCCCAGGAACTGATCCTGAATCTATTGAACATTGGAAAATGATCACCAATGCGTCCACTATTTCTAGAGCCACCTCCCTGAGAACCCTCGGATGCAGACCATCAGGCCCAGGGGATTTATCATCCTTCAGTCCCATTAGCCTACCCAATATTATTCACTGGATGTCTTCAAGAGAGATTTAGATATAGCTCTGAGGGCTAATGGGACCAAGGGATACGGGGAGAAAGCAGGAACGGGGTACTGATTTTGGATGATCGGCCATGATCTTATTGAAAGGCGGTGCTGGCTCGAAAGGTCGAATAACTGACTTCTGCAGCCATTTTCTATGTTTCTAACCTAAACTTATCAATTAAAGATGGATGGGTAAATTTGAGGGACATGACACTTTTGCACTCAAAGGGTTGTGGAAGCAATCTTTGAATAATTTGAAGGCAGCGACAGAACTGTTCTTAATAAGCAAAGTGGTGGAAAAGTGAAAGGAAGATAGGAATATGAAGTTTAAGTTCCAAACAGATCAACCAAAAAAGCACACTGTGGTGATTGGTGGATTGATTGGTTAACTAACATCCTCTCAGACACAATAGACAATAGGTGCAGGGGTAGGCCATTCGGCCCTTCGAGCCAGCACCGCCATTCAACGTGATCACGGCTGATCATCCACAATCAGTACCCCGTTCCTGCCTTCTCCCCATATCCCATGCCTCCGCTATCTTTAAGAGCCCTATCTAGCTCTCTCTTGAAATTATCCAGAGAATTCCACAGACTCACAACTCTGTGTGTGAAAAAAAACACAAAGGCAGGGCAGAACATAATTCTTTTAAATCAAACTGCATTACTGTCAGAATATCAGTTTGTATCTTGCAATATGGATGTTTAAGCCTTAATCACGATAGTCTTGAGAATTCTCTGAAGTTATTGCAATTCGATTGCATTAAGTTGTCATCAAATAGCATAAATTACCAAAAGCTGACCAAGAAGGTAGGTTCTAGAGAACACCTCAATGCAGGAAAGATGGAATTTAGAGAAAGAACCTGAGAGCTCAATGGAAGTCAATAGACAATAGACAATAGGTGCAGGAGTAGGCCATTCGGCCCTTCAAGCCAGCACCACCAATCAATGTGATCATGGCTGATCATTCCCAATCAGTACCCCGTTCCTGCCTTCTCCCCATATCCCCTGATACAGCAATTTTTAAGAGCCCTATCTAGCTCTCTCTTGAAAGCATCCAGAGAACCTGCCTCCACTGCCCTCTGAGGCAGAGAATTCCACACTCACCACTCTCTGTGAGAAAAGTGTTTCCTCATTTCCGTTCTAAATGGCTTACTCCTTATTCTTAAACTGTGGCCCCTGGTTCTGGACTCCCCCAACATCGGGAACATGTTTCCTGCCTCCAGCATGTTCAAACCCTTAACAATCTTATACGTTTCAATGAGATACCCTCTCATCCTCCTAAACTCCAGAGTGTACAAGCCCAGCTGCTCCATTCTCTCAGCGTATGACTGTCCCGCCATCCTAGGAATTAACCTTGTAAACCTACGCTGCACTCCCTCAATAGCAAGAATGTCATTCCTCAAATTAGGGGGCCAAAACTGCACACAAAACTCCAGGTGTGGTCTCACTGGGGCTCTGTACAACTGCAGAAGGACCTCTTTGCTCCTATATTCGATTCCTCTTGTTATAAAGGCCAACATGCCATTCGCTTTCTTCACTGCCTGCTGTACCTGCATGCTTACTTTCATAGACTGATGTACAATGACCCCCAGATCCCGTTGTACTTCCCCTTTTCCCAACTTGATGCCATTTAGATATTAATCTGCCTTCCTGTATTTGCTACCAAAGTGGATAACCTCACATTTATCCGTGAGAATGTGGTCACAGTCTGAAGCCATTTTAAAATAGAAGAGTATGGAGAAATGTATTCCAGCAAACTGCTGCTGAAATTTCACCAGAGATGCATTCCCCACGTATTTCCTGTGATAGATTTACCCTCACGTGCCAAAAACATCACTCAGCACCCACCTACTCTAGAGGCAATTTACAACGGCCAATTAACCCTGCCAGCAAACCTTTGTGACATGAGAAGAAGCCAGGGAACAAACATGCAGTCCAATCACAGGTACAACGTGCAAAATTTCTACAGCAACAGCACCCATGCTGAGAATCAAACCCAGGTGCTGGGAAGATGTGCAGCATCCATACTAACCATTATTCCACCCCAGAAATGTGGTCATCGTCTAGATCCATCTACTCCCTCAGTCAGTGGCCATCTCTTGTGTGGACAGCTCATATCTTTTCAAGGTTTGTCACTGAACATTACATGGTTTATTTTCATGATTTTGGAAGAATAACTTAAGATAGTTGCACTAAAGTATGGTTAATTAATTTGATTGTACCTTGTATAGATCAAAAGCTAAAACATGCTTGAAATATCTTGTGCAGTTTGAACACTAACTTTAAAAGCTTGTCAATCTATTTACTGACAGGTGATCTGGAAAAGTGCCAAAAAAAAGCCAATTTGAAATTTGGATTCTAAATGATGCAGAGAATTTGCACAACAAAGCTGATTTCCAATAGAGTGAAGCTTGAAGGAATGGGTTATATCCATCAGGAATAATTGAACAGAGAAGAGCTCAGATTATTGTTTCTGAACACTTGGCCACAACCAAGGTTAAATTTCTGAAGAATTTCCTGCCACATTTTATGGAGCTGAGGAATGATACAGTAAAGTGTTTGTGCTGAGTCAGAAAGTCTCAGGTGGGGTTTGTGGTTTTTGCTGCAATTTCTCCAAACTCAGGAAAGACCTCAAATTCTTCAATTCCCTGATGGTGACGTGAATGCTACGTAAAATGCAGGATTCATTCAGCATTGGTATCTTTGCTGCTAACTACAGCAGTGAAAGTCCTCAGCTTGGAAAGAGATTGTGAAAAGCACCATTAATTGAGAGGTTATTTGCCAACGGTATCTGGAAATTATGAAATGCACAATGAAATCCCCAAAAAATGATGTGACCCAATTTAATACAATCATGAGCAGCAATTGAAATAAATGTCCTGGCAAGTACTTTAATTTAAAGAGAAGTTTATAAAAAAAAAGTCTAGACCAGTCACGTTTAATAACAGGAGAGTGTTAAGGACATTGTGCATTGTACAAACAAAATGTTTAATGGTAACAAAAGTAGTTTGGCAAGTTATTGACTGCATTTACAAATTTAGAGAATTCAAATTCAGTAGTTCTAGCTATTGCTAATATTTTAGTACAATAAAAAATAACTATATGAAACGACCAAAGCTACGTTAAGACTAAAGTCAGCAGTGTAAAAATCATGAGATATTGGTGTTGATTTATTATTGCCATGTGACATCATTACACTGACTTTCCATTCAAAAGGTATATAAAGTACAAACTGAGACCTCCGAGAAGGAATTTAAATGAATCAAGTATATAAAGTGGAGTAATCCAAGGAGACAGAAAACATTGGACAGTGCAGCCAGTAATTGGCTCTTTGGCCCACCGTGTCTGAGCCGATCATGATCCCGACTTAAACTAATCTTCTCTGCCATATCCCTCAATTCCTTGTGCTAAAGCCTCTTAAACACCGCTGTAACTTTGCCCTTAACGCCATAACACTATGTCCTCTAGCCTTTGACATTTCTACAACTCTACTGATCATAGACATCCAGCCAAAATGATACTCTTGTACCCTCTGTCTTCCATGGGTTCGCAAGCTTTGAATCCAAGTCATTGGATCCCATGCATCTTAATCTTCTTGATTGGCATACCATGGGGAACTTTATCAAAAATCTATGTAATCAACATCCACTGTGCTACCCTTCAATCAGCTGTGTCACCTCCTCAAAAAACTCAAGTTAGTAAGATGTGACCTGACATCAAAAACATCACCAATTGGCTCATTCTCTTCCAAATGTGCTTAAATTCTATCCCAAAGAATCTTCCTTTCTAGAGTCCAGAACCAGTGGTCACTGTTTAAGAATAAGGGGTAGGCCATTTAGCACTGAGATGAGGAAAAACCTTTTCACTCAGAGAGTTGTGAATCTGTGGAATTCTCTGCCAATTCACTTGATGTTTTCAAGAGAGTTAGATTTAGCTCTCAGGGCTAACGGAATCAAGGGATATGGGGAAAAAGCAGGAACGGGATACTGAATTTGGATGATCATATTGAATGGTGGTGCTGGTTCGAAGGCACGTATTTTCTATTTTTCTCCATCCAATGGCTTCCCTGCCACCGACTTATGTTTCTCCAACCTATAGATTCCTGAATTGTCTCTACTTAAAGAAACAACATTGGCTACTCTCCAGTCTTCCGGGACCTTGCCTGAGACTAGTGAGGATATAAGGATCTTTGTCAAGCCCCCTGCAATCTCCTCCCTTGCCTTTCTCGATAACCTGGGAAAGATCATGTCAGGCTGTGGGGTTTTATCCACCTTAATGCTTTTCCAAAGACCCTCACCACATCCTTGATCTCAAACTGCCTGTATATTAATATACCTCCCAATGATTCCACTGTGCTTATATTCTTCTCCTAGGTGAATAGGATCCAATTGCAGAGGGATGCGCAGAGATCCCAGTTCTGTGAGTTTGGTAACCAGCTTGGAGGGGATGATTGTGTTAAATGCCGAGCTGTAATCGATGAATAACAGCCTGACATATGAGTTTTTGTTGTCCAAGTGGTCCAGAGCTGAGTGGAGGGCCAGCGAGATCGCATCCACTGTTGATCTGTTGTGGCGGTAAGCGAACTGCAGTGGGTCCACGTTTTTGTCGAGGTAGGAGTTGATTTGCTCCATGATCAACCTCTCAAAACACTTCATCACCACCGGCGTTAGTGCCACTGGTCGATAGTCATTGAGGCACGTCACCTTACTCTTCTTGGGCACTGGTATAATTGATGCCCTTTTAAAGCAGGTGGGGACCTCGGACCTCAGAAGTGAGAGGTTGAAAATGTCCATAAAAACTCGTTAGTTGGTCCGCACAGGTTTTTAGAACACGACCGGGTATACCATCAGGTCCAGGCACTTTTCGGGGGTTCACCCCTCTGAAGGATTTCCTTACGTCGGAGTATAGAAGAGAGATCGAGTAACTGTCCATATGGTGCCAGCGCAATAACCTGACCCTCAACACCAGCAAAACCAAGGAACTGATTGTGGACTTTGGAAGGAGTTGGAGGACCCACAGCCCCATTTATATCAACGGTTGAAAGGGTCAAGAGCTTCAAATTCCTGGGCGTGCACATCTCTGAAGATCTTTCCTGGTCCGAGAACACTTATGCAATTATAAAGAAAGCTCATCAGCGCCTCTACTTCCAGAGAAGATTTGTCAAGGAGGACTCTCTCTAACTTCTACAGGTGCACAGTAGAGAGCATGCTGACCGGTTGCATCGTGGCTTGGTTCGGCAATTTGAGCGCCCTGCAGAGGAAAAGACTACAAAAAAGTAGTAAACACTGCCCAGTCCATCATCGGCTCTGACCTTCCTTCCATCGAGGGGATTTATCGCAGTCGCTGCCTCAAAAAGGTTGGCAGTATCATCAAAGACTCACACCATCCTGACCCCACACTCATCTCCCTGCTACCTTCAGGTAGAAGGGACAGGAGCCTGAAGACTGCAACAACCAGGTTCAGGAAAAGCTACTTCCCCACAGCCATCAGACTATTAAATCTGGCTCGGCCAAAACTCTGATTATTAATAACCCATTATCTGTTATTTGCACTTCATCCGTTTATTTATTCATGTGTGTATATATTTATATTATGGTATATGGACACTTTTATCTGTTTTGTAGTAAATGACTATTATGTTCTGTGTGCTGAAGCAAGGCAAGAATTTCATTGTCCGATATAGGGACACATGACAATAAACTCACTTGAACTTGAATGCATATGTAAAGTATTCATTTAGTGCCTTGTCTACTTCCCTCAACTCCAAGCATAAATTCCCTCCTTTACCCTTGAATTATCTTACCTGCTGCCTAGTTGGGGTCTTGATTTAATGCAGGTTTAAAAATATATGAGATTTTCTTAAATCAGACGACAATAATATTTTATGATCCCTTTAGCCTGCCTGTGTTCCTTCCTGCTTGCTCTATATCCCTCAAAGGCCTTGCTAATTTCATCTTCCTAAACATCATATATGCTTCTTTTTTGCTATTTGACCAAATTTATAACTTCTCTGGTCATCCAAAGCTCCAAAAGCTCCCCGAATATGCTGGCCCTGAACTTTGATTAGCTGGCCTTTAAATTACTCTCACATGTCTGATGTAGATTTATCCCAATAGTCTCTGATCCCAACGTATTCTCTCCAACTCCTGCCTAATAATGTTTTAATCTGTTTTACCCAAAATTTAATTATTTCCTCCAAGATCCAGATTGATCCTTATTCTTGGCTATCTTAAAACTAATGGTGTAGGAAGGAACTGCAGATGCTGGTTTAAACCGAAGATGCTGGAGTAACTCAGTGGGACAAGCAGCATCCATGGAGAAAAGGAATGGGTGACGTTTCGGGTCGAGATCGTTCTTCAAACTAATGGAGTTGTGCTTGTCCAGTGAAATGCCAGTCACTAGGTCAGGAAAAAAAAAGACACAAATTGCTGGAGTAACTCAACAGATCAGGCAGCATCACTGGAAAACATGGATGTGACATTTTGGATCGGAACAATTCTCAGAGGTTACTGTACTTTGTAAACCAGCATCTACCAAGTCTACCATTCGCTTGGGCAGGAGTGTTTCCAAATATTGTCCCTCCTTGAATTGGTCTACCAACATACTGTTTCAAGAAACCTTTTTTGGATACACCTGAAAAACATCTGCCCCGTCTAAACCGTTTGCACCTGAAAGATCCCAGTCAATGGAATCTGTGGAATTCTCTGCCTGTCTGTGGAATTCTCTGCCTCAGAGGGCGGTGGAGACGGGTTCTCTGGATGCTTTCAAGAAAGTTCTAGATAGGGCTCTTAAAAATAGTGGAGTCAGGGGATATGGGGAGAAAGCAGAAACGGGGTACTGATCAGCCATGATCACATTGAATGGCGGTGCTGGCTCAAAGGGCCGAATGGTCTACTCCTGATGGATGTCTTTATGTAAAATGAAAATTATGTTGTGTTGCTTTTACATTTTGTGTACCCTGTCTGTATGGCTCCTCTATCAGAAACTTGGCTATTGTTCGTTTGTATAACCTCCAGAGTGGTCCAAATGACATTTTTTAAGCTTGACTCTCAGTTGATTAAACCTGTACGTCATCTCACCCATGAGTGCCACTGTGACAATCATATTGATTTAAACATTTTTCCGTACCCTTTCCCTCCCATTTATGTCTGAAACCTCAAATCACCCTTTGGCTATGCCAAAGTTTACAGTCATAATGCTACTAGAGTGAAATAGGGAAAATATTGCCCTCTCATTTATTGGTTTTTGAGCTCTACCCATCCTCATACAGTCCTCAGTGGTCTATCTGGAAATTTTAGTACCTGACCTCTCAATATTGGAGACATGCCACTGATGTACATGTCTTTCTCCACCACCTCCCACTCTCCTCAACCCCTACCTCTGTTTCCCTCCCATTTGTGGTCTGAAACATCAAAACACTGAAACGTTGAGCTGCCAGTCCTGCTCCTCAGAGTCAGTACTGCTACTTCAGTGAAGTAGGGAAAATATTGCTCATTCTCATTTCTTGGTGGCAATGGGAATAATCCTGAGATCACTAACTCCAACATCCTCATACAGTCCTCAAATGGACTATCTGGAGAATTTTATTTCCTGACCTCTCAATTAATTGGTAAGACACGCACCATGATGTAAATGTCTTTCCCCACCACCTCCCACTCTCCTCAACCCCGATCTACATTGGATATTCTTTCCTCCCTGAGGAATCTCCCTTACACAAATCATGTCAGAAACACCCGTCTTCCTTGCACACTATGGGATCTTCATTGACTGCTGCATTTCTAACTTTTGTTGCTCTCTCTGTGCCATTCCATGTCCCATGGTGCCATCTTCTGGACTATACTTGTGGTGTATCACAATTCAAACTGGCTGCATTGCTTGTTTTTTTGAGTAAGTTTAAAATTTGAAATAATGATTTCCTTTTCAATATTATTGTAATAATTAATGTTTAACACCTCTCCATTCTCCTAATTCCAAGTCCCTGACCTTTAGCACACTCCAGAAGCTGTACTTTATTATTAAGGTGCACACTTGCAACAAATATGCAGCATTTAATGTTTATTGACCGATAGTCATGTGTCCCGAGATCCAGTGAGAAGTTTTTTACAATTTGTCTGCCAGCCATGCATTATCGCACCATACTAGGGAAGAAGGGTGCCCATGAGAAGACCAAGATAGGTTTTGGAGGGGGACAGTAGAGATGCAGTTAACTGTAATTAGAGATTAGCCAGGCAGAACTTGAGGTGCTGTTCCACTGGTCTGCATTGGTCAATGGAGGCCAAGGGCAGACAGGTAGGTGTGGGAATGGGATGCAAATGGCTTGCAATCAGGAGATGGCCATAGTGGACAGAGTGCAGCTGCACAGCCACTCTGCATTTGGTCTCACAATGAGGATGAGAGCACTTCCGGAGCATGAAATGCAATTGGAGGTGCAAGTGAACCGGTCTCATATGAAGGGTTGTTTAGCTCCCTGGCTAGTATCAGTGGCCCGGCCCTCCCTTAATTGATCACTGCGTCTCCACGGGGAGAGAGAGGGGTGGAGCCGGGGCTGTGTGCGTGAAGCACGGCGACTGGAGGGGCGGGAGCGTTGCCCCGGGACCGTGAGAGAATGACCCACCTCCCACTCTACCCCTTCTCCATCACCCCCCCCCCCCCCCCCCCCCGTCAACCTCTTGCTTCCCCTCCACCCCTTTACTCTCTCTCCACCCTCTACCCGGGGTAGATGTACCCGAGTACATTACTCTCGGCTCATGGCCCCTTTATGCGCGGGGCCCAATTGGGAGCTCTCAGCTGCCCAGAGTCTCCGAATCGGCCACTACAAATCAACGAATTAACCTACCAGTCAGCGCCACCAGCGTTGGAATCCAGTGCTGCGCCGCCGCTGCTGAAGATTAGATTAGATTAGTTTAATGTCATTCAGACCTTTTGGTCTGAACGCAATTTCGTTTCCCTGCAGTCATACATATAATTAAAAAATGACAAAAACACACAATCAACACAAATTTAACATCCACCACAGTGAACTCACCAAACACCTCCTCACTGTGGTGGAAGGCAAAATCTTAATGTATCTGTCTCTTCCCTCTTTGTTCTCCCTCTGTGCCGAGGCGACGGTTCAAACTCCGCGGGTCGTCGCTACTGCCGCCACAGCTCCGAGGCCGAGTCGGGTCTCCGCTGCCGCCGCCACGGTTCCTGGGGACGAGCCGGGTCTCCGCCGCCACTGCCACAGCTTCGGGGCCGAGTCGGGTCTCCGCCGCCGCTGCCACAGCGCCGAGGCCGCCAGCTCCGCCATCAGGCCGCGGCGCAGACGGAGACGGGGACGGGGAATATGACAGAAAAAAAAGTCGCATCCCCCGAAGGAAGAGACCAAAACATGTTTCTCCCACCCCACCCACACATGTATGTAACATGTAATAAAACAAAATTAACTAAAACATGACAAGGAACAAAAAGAAAGAAAAAAACCCAGACCGACTGCAGGTGGGCCGCAGCTGTTAAGCCAGTGTCGCCATCTCAAAGCTAGCTAACGTGGAGGGAGAGTGAGGTAGTGTCAATTACATGGGCTGAGCCTAGCTCTGACTCTGACTCTCGCTCTCCCTCTACTGGGCTCAAGACACGCTCCCTCAGTAAGGCAGATGTGATCGCTGCCTCCCCTGGTGCTTTTTTATTGCATTTTTATGATGAGACCAGCAAAACTAAATTTAATATCTTCATACGTGAAATAAGTTACGTGAACTAAGGAAGGCGAGGAGAAGGGGTCTACAAACATTACATTGGTGACATAGAGAGATAGTAACAGGCACACGCTTATTGCCCATGCTCCATGCAGTTTCTGATAGGTTGCGCAATCAGAGGGGAAGCTCAGCTCGTCGCTGCCTCACCTCTCACTGTATTTGCAGCGGAGCTGCGCAAATTTGGCGATTTTGACTATAAAAAATGATTAGTTTCATATAGAAATGTCATTTATAACAGATCAGTGGAAAAATCTTTTTATTTATTTTATTTTATTATTATTTTTCTTTACTTTTCGTAACGGCTATTTTTATTGGGCGGCTGGGGTGAAAGGTGAGAACTGGGGGGACTACAGGTGAGGGCTAGGTCAACTGTACTGGAGAAGGTCAGGGGTTGCTTCATTTTCAGATAGATTTCAGATGAAATGAAGTGAAAAGCCTCATCTCAAGACTGGTGCAGCAAACAGGAGCAGATACTGGTTTATATATATATATATATATATATTAATATAATATAAAATAAAAATAATATAAAAATAAAAAAATAATATATATAATATATATATGATATATATATATAAATAAATAATATATATAATATATAATATGCATATAAATAATATATATATATATATATAATATGCATATAAATAATATATATATATTTTAACTTTAGCAGGCCAATAATCTTTTCAGGTTTCGTCTGAAGGGTCCTACCTAAAATGTCACCTGTCCATGTCCTCCAGAGACCCTCTGAGTTACTCCAGTGCGGGAAGAGGTATAGTATCAGTGGATATGCTGTCCTGAGATGGGGGCGGGGGAGGGGAGAAAGGAGGGTGTCAAAGATGATCCTAGAGAATTAGGGCATGAGTTCGTAGCTCATAGGTTCTGCACACGTGTAGAGCCAGCATCAATAAAATCAGTGTTGTGCAGGAAGTGTTAGGACCAGAATACAAAGTAGGGATAGGTATACGTACCTATACTTTGTGAAAGGAATCAGAGAAACTAGTAAAGATGAGAACAAATGCAACAAGTCGGTAGGTAGTAGATGGGAAATGGTTGGACTCACATTCTAGAAAGCAGAGACCTGAAATAATTGATCACCTGAAATTGAAGGGATTGCAAATGAACATTATTCTTCAGTTTCTCACACAAAATTCAAAGGATTTCTTCGGAAATTTAATCTTGGTTGTGAAGAGGTTTTTTAGAAGCAATTATCAGACTTTCAGGTTTCAATTATCAGATTCCTTTCACAAACTAACATTTAATTCCTTCATTTTAGTGGAAACAAGATCAGTTGTCCAACTTCAGATTAACCTTTTGACACTTCCTTGAATATTACCAGTAACTTCATGGCCTTAAATTATTGTACAATTGCTAATGGCCAATAACTTAACGTTAGTTTTCAAAATGGCTCACAAAGCTGGCCTTTGGTCAATGGTGCAGCGGTAAGTGTTGCTGCCTTACAGCGCCAAATATCTGGGTTTAATCCTGACCACAGGTGCGGTCAGTACAGTTTGTATGTTCCTAGTGACCACATGGATTTCTCTGGGTGCTCTTGTTGCTTCCCACGTTCCAGACGCACAAGCTTGTAGTTAATTAGCATCCATAAAATGCCCCTAGTGTGTAGGATGGGAAGCTGGGATTTAGTTGGCCAACAGAAAGTGCAAGACATTGATTTTACAATTTACTTAATTTATGCAGTCAGTGCAGTGTGCCAAAGACCTATTTCCACTGGCTAAAACAGCCTGTTAAACCCCCCCCCCCCCCCATATAACCTGCTGCCATTCCACCTCCACCCTTTCTGCTTTCTTGCCCCGCTCGCCATCTGTCTGAAGAAGTACCATGACCATAAACATCCGCCAACAATGTTCTCCAGATATGTTGCTGCTTTCCCAAGTAACTCCAGCTCTTTGTACATCCTTCCTGTGACTTTCCAGTGTTCTGGCTTTCTCTAACATCCTATTGGTGTGTAACTGATCTATACATTTTTCACTCACACTGCAGTTGCAGAATAGCAGTTAATGTAATTGAAGACTTATCCCACTCCGATCCAGACTTATTGTAGTTTTGTGCATGTGGATAGGGAAAGAATGGTCCATGGATAAAGCCTGGCAGCTAATAAATAGGCTGATACAGATGGAGAGATTTTTTCCCACTATATTGTAGAATGTGTATAATTCACATGAGCTGCCTGTGAAGCTGTAGCAAAGATGTTCAGGCTACCTACACTTCACTATAGCAAGAAGACAACCCATTTTATGAGAAGGCTGGACAGACATTGCAAGCCAAAACCTTTTGTGCTCTATTTTATGATTTGGGAGAAATATAGAAAATAGGTGTAGGATTAGGCCATTCAATATGATCATGGCTGATCATCAAACTCAGTATCCTGTACCTGCCTTCTCTCCATACCCCCTGATCCCTTTAGCCACAAGGGCCACATCTAACTCCCTCTTAAATATAGCCAATGAACTGGCCTCAACTACCTTCTGTGGCAGAGAATTCCAGAGATTCACCACTCTTCTGTGTGAAAAATGTTTTCCTCATCTCGGTCCTAAAAGATTTCCCCCTTATCCTTAAAACTGTGACCCCTTGTTCTGGACTTCCCCAACATCGGGAACAATCTTCCTGCATCTTGCCTGTCCAACCCCTTAAGAATTTTGTAAGTTTCTATAAGATCCCCCCTCAATCTTCTAAATTCTAGCAAGTACAAGCCGAGTCTATCCAGTCTTTCTTCATATGAAAGTCCTGACATCCCAGGAATCAGTCTGGTGAACCTTCTCTGTACTCCCTCTATGGCCAGAATGTCTTTCCTCAGATTAGGAGACCAAAATTGTACATAATACTCCAGGTGTGGTCTCACCAAGGCCCTGTACAACTGCAGTAGAACCTCCCTGCTCCTATACTCTAATCCTTTTGCTATGAATGCTAACATACCATTCGCTTTCTTCACTGCCTGCTGCACCTGCATGCCTACTTTCAATGACTGGTGTACCATGACACCCAGGTCTTGTTGCATCTCCCCCATTCCTAATCAGCCAACATTCAGATAATATTATGCATTCATTATGAATTATGGATTCAACAGTCAACATGTCAAAGATTCAGAATAATTAAGTTCACCAATTAGCCACAGAATGGTCACTGAAAACTGCAGAATTAGACTCGCCATACAAATCCACTCATAACAAAGTTTATTCTGTTAAGTCTAGGTGGTCTGAAATGTCAACATGGACATGGTGAGCTGACGGGCCCGTTTTCCTCTTGCACAACTATGACAGAGCCACCATTGTTCAGGATTTCAACCCAAATTTGAAACTTCTCTAACTTCTACAGGTGCACAGTAGAGAGCATGCTAACCAGTTGCACCGTGGCTTGGTTCGGCAACGAGCACCCTGGACTTACAAAAAGTAGTAAACACTGCCCAGTCCATCATCGGCTCTGACCTTTCTTCCATCGAGGGGATTTATCGAAGTCGCTGCCTCAAAAAGGCTGGCAGTATCATCAAAGACCCACCATCCTGGCCACACACTCATCTCCTTGCTACCTTCAGGTAGAAGGTACAGGAGCCTGACGACTGCAACGACCAGGTTCAGGAATAGCTACTTCCCCACAGCCATCAGGCTATTAAACCTGGCTCGGACAAAACTCTGAACGTTAATAACCCATTATCTGTTATTTGCACTTTTATCAGTTTATTTATTCATGTGTTTTGTAGTCAATGCCTACTATGTTCTGTGTGCTGAAGCAAAGCAAGAATTTCATTGTCCCATCTGGGACACATGACAATAAACTCACTTGAACTTGAGTACCAATTCTGAACAATGCTCAACAATTCTTGTCATGTATATCAGTGTAAAAGCATACTGCGCATTACCCAATATATATTTTTTGTAACTGGCATTAAGTTAGAACAGCATTTCTCAACCGGGGTTCCCCGGAACGCTAGGGTTTCTTCCGTGAGATGTCACTAGGGGTTACGAGAGAAAGTGATAAATAGGCTAACCATACGTAAATGCATTTGAATCATTTTTGTGTTTAATTTCTTATTTGTAATTTTATTATACACGTACAGCATATTCTTGGAAAATTCTTGGGTATTATAAGTGTCTTCAACCTATTACATAATTTTAAAGTATAATAATCATATGAACATATTTAGCGACATCTATACGGTGCCAATGTGAAACAGCCTTTAATGGTCAGTGGCACTGCTAGGCCCTGGAAAAAATGGATCGACTTCAAGTGACAAAATTCTTGGATTAAAGACTGAATCTTTGGAAAAATCATGTTGCAAAAGGAAATCTTGAAATGTTTCAACTACTAATGGGGCTTAAGAGTGAAGAAGAATATCAGTAAATTTCAAGTCTTTTTGAAGCCCACCTGGAAGAACTGTGGATCAAAATCGAACATTATTTTCCCTCCCTTTCAACACGTGTATGACTTAGTGAGGGATCCATCCATACTCTGAATCTTCTGCTCATCCTGAGAACTTGACTTTAAGAGAAGAGGAAGAACTTTGTGAGCTGTAGTCTGATCGTACACTCAAGATGAAATTTACTGACCTATCCCTGGACAAGTTCTGGATTTCTGTGAAAGAGTAACCTGCCATTCATAGGAAAACAATACATATTGCTGGGGTTTTCAACCTCTTACATGCGTGAGCAAGCTTTTCCTTATTTAACAAGTATCAAGAGCAAAGACAGAAATCGTCTCCTTTCAGTTGAAGATTAAATCAGTGTTTATCTAAAGTTCGACCCAAAATAAATTATATGTGTCCCAAAAGACATGGACAAGTTGCTCATTAAAGAAGCAAATTTCATTAGTAAATTGGCTTAAAAAATAACATTGGCTTGACCCATATATTGTTCATATGACATATTGCCTCGATTTATCTTATGCCCTTTCAACATTGTCAATAAACTATTAAGTTATTGTGGTAGTTATTGTGGCTGTTTTGTCTGTTTATAGGGTGATTTCACGAAAGGTCACTGGAGCGTAGACCCGCACCCACGTGACCGAAAATCTCAAGTGGAGGACATGCTAGACATCCGGTACATGTTAGTGGATGGGAAAACACGCACTTTCCCACCCGTTAAAAACATAGAAAACGGCCAGGGTTTGATCCGCAATTTATTGTGCCAGTCGGGGTGACCGTGAGGCACAGCTACCTAGATTTACAGTTAAAAAAAAGATAGAAACTACGGTAAATTAAAGAGGGAGCTGAAGGTGCCAATCCAGCGGAAGTGAACAGCGGACATTTGCCGTGGAGATTTAAAGGTCCAAAATATCGGGAATTATGCTCCTTTGCTCGCTGAATTTCATCAAAAGTAAGGCATTATTGACTTACTTTTGATGAAATTCAGCGAGCAAACGCGAAAATTATTTCAAGGGTTCCACAAGGGTAAAAATGTTGAGAAACGTTGAGTTAGAGCTGTCTTCATTAATCTTGGCAGGTGCTGTAGATTGAATAGCAGAGTTCTTTTTTACTTAGGATGACTTTTTCACATCAGTTGAATTTCTCAAGCATACATCTCCATAGATGCTGCTGCACCCGCTGAGTTTCTCCAGCTTTTTTGTGTACCTTCTCAAGCATATAGATGTGTTTGAACACTAAAACAAATGATAAATATGTTAGAATTAACACAGCAAACGTGTAGAAATTCAAAGTGATTCATGATCTGTTCATGGTAACTGCAACCTCATTCACAGTAGTTGCAGCATTAAATATATAAAGCCCACCTGCCAAACAAGTCAATGCATCTCAGCAACTGGTTCACAACATCAAGATTGCATCAATAATAGTGACTCCTGGATTGTCAATATCAGTGCAGTTGGTATCAGTTATGTTCTGTGCAAACAAACTTAATGTTATGCTATGAACATTAAAGCAGCACAAATCATTGCTTTGGCAAAACATTGAAGCCAAAGCCAAATGTCTTAGCATAAACACATGCAGTTTATTCATTCAGCTGTTTTTCAAAAAGTTTAGTTTAGAGAAACAGGGTGGAAATAAGCCCTTCGGCCCACTGGGTCCGTGCCGACCAGTGGTCCCCGTACATTAACACTATCCTACACCCACTAGGGACAATTTTTACATTTACTAAGCCAATTTACAACCCTGTAGGCCTTTGGAGTGTGGGAGGAAACCAAAGGTCTCGGAGAAAACCTTCACAGGTCACGGGGAGAACGTACAAACAGCACCCGTAGTCGGGATCGAACCCGGGTCTCCAGCGTTGCATTCGCTGGAAGGCAGCAACTCTACCACTGCACCACCGTGACCACCTTTGTTTCTGTACAGGCTCTTTGTAAGTAGTGACATGCATAAAACTCTCAGACAGCAAGGTCAGGTGGTCATCATGATTTACACTGAACATCTCTAAAAATAGTTTGTTAGTAATAAAACCAAACTGAAATGCACTAGAATAATTTCAAGACCCAGGAACCTGACCAATGCTGCCATTGCACTTGACAGCTCTTAGCTGGCAATACATTTAAGCAGAAGTGCCCAGGAACAATAGAATCCGTATGCCACATATATATAGGCGAAAAACACTGCTACCTGTGTGGAAAATAGTTCATTCAATTCTGGACCAACACATCTGGTATACTGCATTGACGTGCCAGTCAAAATGCAATTCATGGGCATGTTACAGGTCTTTTAGTCAGGCAACTTGAGGATTGAAACCACTGTGGCCCGTGCCAAGTCCTGTTTATAATCTCCCAAGAATGATTATCATAGCCAGGAATAGCCTATGCCATGAGTGTACGTACTTGGTAATTTGTCCATCACAAATCCTTTACAATAGTTAATAAAGATCCTGCTGGTCATGAATGATCAGCTGTTAAACCATACAATCAGATCAGCCACATCTTAGTAAATGGCCACATGCACTCAAAACATCTCAGCCCCAATTCATTCTCAGGCCAGTCAAAACCTGTCAAAATAAACATTTTGGATCAAAGACCTTGACAATATTGGACAGAAAAGTTAGGTTGACAGCGCCACCTGCTGTACAACTTAAAACTCGGCTTCCCAGTTTTAACAAAGTCTTCAAACGATAATATTATCTTTCCACAGATGCTGCCCAATCAATTGAGTTTCCACTGTCTTATTTTTATTTCTGCAGAAATGTCAGTTAACATCACAGATGGACACCTTTCAGAAATGATAAAACAGAACTCACCAGTCACAATGAAAATGCATCACTGCTCCTCTCCAAGATGCCCCCTGGTCTGCTGACTAGTTGCTTCATATTTTTAAATTCCGAATTCCAGCACCGAATCTACAGCATTGTAATCAGTTGTTGCTGTAAACCTGAAACAAATTCAGAAAATGCATGCATAAGTAACAGCATTAAATCAACGAGGAGTCAAAGGACGAAGGCCAACATTTTAAAAGTGTGTACACTTATAGTTAACCTTGACAACAAAGACGGTACAATCACTTTCAGATACACAATTAAACAAGTTACCTTGTCTGAAGGGTGCCAACCCAAAACATCATCTATCCAGGTTCTCCAGAGATGCTGCCCGACCCAGAGCTACTCCAGCACTGTCTTTCGTAAACCAGCATAGGTGGTTCCTTGTTTCTACATGGCACCGTGGCTTTTACTTTGCGTTGAAAGAACCGCTCATTTCAATCAGGTTGCCTCATCCTACAGATCAGCAAAAATAAATTGTTTGCAAGATCCAATTTAAAAGCTTCCAGCAGAAAAACTAGCATTTGGTTACAGAATAAAAGATATGTACTGAGACAAATTGCCTAAATGGCTGATGAAGTTGCAATGACAACCTCAAAATACTGACTGCTGCACCAACATTATGAAGGATGCCAGTGATCATTTTGGATAAAGCAAGATTTGGATTTACCAGACAACCAACAATGTTCAATTTCGGAACCAGAGCCCCCAACCAGGGAACAAGGATAACAATGCTGGACTGAAGGGCTATTTTCAGACAAGTGAAAACAAGAAAGCACTGCCTCAAATATTTCTGACATCCGAATCAGAAAACTGGTGCAAGACAAGTCAACCAGTTGCAAGCATTCAGAATTTCCTACTGGCCCCTTTACCAAAAGTTAAACACTGCTGTATGTAAAACTTAACTAAACCAATGAATAGCCCAGCAGTTCCTCAAACATGGCACCATTATTCAAGGGCTGTGCACCGTTTGCTTGAGTACAAAGACAAACCTTTAGCCAAAGCCCTTCTGTACCAACGGCTGTGCAGTGCATACGTGCAGGAAATATAAAGTAGAACAACCAAAATGCTACTTTAGTGGTGAAACCAAGTGCTTACGCTTACAAGCTGACATACACTATTGACAATTTAAAAAAATCAAGACAAACAAATTACCTGAAACATACCTGGTTTGCTTGGAGCTACACCTTCCATTTCATTGAAGCAGTGACATGTTTGATCCAGAGCAAGCTGGGCAGACAAATCTTGACACATATCTGAAGATGGTGCTCCAGTGCAAGCAACCTCTCAAAACCATTCAGTGCAAATTTAACCGCTCTGCAAAAGTGACATGGAAGCGCAGATTAAAATGACAACTAAAATTCCACATAATGTACAAGACAAACTAAAAATGTATTCTAAAAAGCTTATGAGGATAGCCAACAATAAGACTAATGTGCATCCACATCCTGGCCAATCCTCTCTTGCTGGGCAGAAGATACAAAACTTTGAAAGCACACAACAGATTCAGGAACAGCTTCCCTGCTGTTGCCAAACTGAACATTCTCACACGCCAATGGTGAAGTCCCAATTTAACATTGCAGCCCTTGAACTATAACTGCATTTTCTTGGTATTGTACACGTGACAATAATGACATCAACATCAAACCAAGTTTCAGATGTGAAGCCCAAATAACACATTTCATAACTGAAGCAACTTATGAAATATAACTAGTATATTGCACATATCAAAAGTATCGCTTTCATTTGTGCCATGTTAAAAACTCAGGATATTTGTTTTTGCAACAAAAACAATCATTACTTGGTAGTGTATATTTAAGAGGGAGTTAGATGTGGCCCTTGTGGCTAAAGGGATCAAGGGGGTATGGAGCGAAGGCAGGTACAGGATACCGAGTTGGATGATCAGCCATGATCATATTGATCGGGCTCGAAGGGCCGAATGGCCTACTCCTGCACCTATTTTCTATGTAGCCACAATGATAAACTGACAGGTCAAACATTAAACGAAACAGTAATCATGTATGCAACCATACTAGGACCACCCATACAGGTGAATGCAGTGGTCCACTCTAGGATGCACAGTGCTGCCCTGGCGTATTGTTAACCATCACCAAAACGGCAACAATTAACTGCCAGGTTATCAGCCATTAATTTCCCAGTGATGTAACGCCAGCACAGGCACAGCAAAGCACAGGGCAGCTGACTTACCAATGGGAGGTTTAAAAGCAGCACCTACCAAAGATCCCATAGCAAGCAAGGTAGATCACTCGATGAAAAAGACGTAGTACGGTCATGGGCAGATTCATGGGTAATATTCAGCCCCATTTCCGTAACCGGCTTCCGCCTCCGCACCAAAGATCCCATAGTGGAGCAGATACTAGTGCGGAGACGGAAGCCGGTTACGGAAACATCTTCGTAAAAATAAGTGATTTGGTAAAAAATCTTCTCATTTTCAGAATTAAAATTTATTAACACAAACTGTTCCCCCGCAACGTTGATTACACTGCGAGTCGGGTCGGGTTACTGAAATGGATGGGAAAAAAGGCCCACGTTCGCTCTGTTGCGTACTACATGTAAGCCCATTGCATTTAGAAGGAGTGGTCGATCGTGCTCCGCCATAGGATCTTTGGCACCTACTAGATCAGGAATCTTTTCTGGGAGATGGGCAAGTTGCACACGCAAGGAGAAAGTTACTTATGGGCACTTTCTCACCTTCAACCTCTAGATCACACAACACCCTAATCCCGTCTCAACATTGGTTCCTCATTTATCTAGCAGTATACACACCCAAGTTATGTTCACCCCACTGGTACTCGAGCCTTCAGTTGCCTAGGACTTCCCTTCCAGGCCTCCATCCTTGAGTTTCCAACTAAAAGCATAGATCACTGCTCCTCACTCCCTCTGCAGACCAGCGTCAAGCTACTTTGAATAGCAGCTGAAGAAAATTTATCTGGAAATGTTTGCTAATTTAAACCATTTAGCATCTCCTAACTAATAACTAAAAACACAAAAGTGCTGGAGTAACTCAGTGGGTCAGGCAGCACCACTGGAGTCTGAAGGGCTCCTCCTTCAGACTCCATTGACAGTTCCCGGTTTCTAACTAATAACCAAAAATGAGTAACTACACAAACAGGTCGACTTGAAAAAACAACAAATTTCATTTAAAGGAGCCAAGATACAAACTTGGGCTTGCTGAGAGGTATCAACAGAAGGCATGGAGTGGCCTTATCGAAGTGTACAACATCATGGATAAAATAAACACTCAGAATTTTGCCAATGTGGAAGATTATAAAACTAGAGCACATGGGCTCAAGGGAAGGAGAGAGCTAAGAGACAAATTTCTCACTCAGGGGGTAGTCCACACCTGCAACAAGTTGCCTGAGAAATCTATAGAAACAGATATAGAAACATTTGGACAAATGCATGGATAGAAAGTTCAGAGGGATATGGATGAAATTCCAGGAATAAAACTTATTCAGCATGGATAGGTGGGCTGAAGGGGCTGTTTCCATGCTGTATGGCTCAGATTATCTGGTTAGAAATACACAGCTCAGAGTCTGAAGAAGGGTCTTGACCCAAAACATCACCCATTCTTTCTCTCCAAAGATGCTGCCTGCCCCACTGAGTTGGTCCAACACTTTGTCTACCTTCTATGACTTCAGACTTCTCTATGCTGGGGAAAGGTCTCAACCAAAACCGTCAACTATCCATGCCATGAGTGAGTTTATCATGTGATGGGAGCAGAATTAGGCCATATGGCCTATTAAATCCACTCCACCATTCAATTATGGCTGATCTATATCCCCCTCCTAACCCCATTAGATATAGAACATGGAAACAAGCCCTTCGGCCCACCGAATCCATGCCGACCATTAATAATCTGTTCATACCCAATTTATACATCCACTGCCTACAACAAAGGATAATTCTACGGAGCTCCATCACAACTTTGTATTTTTTTGTTCTGTGACTATCGCAACCGGCTGAGTTGCAAATGCAATTTAAAACAACCGCAGAACCGAGGGAGGGCTAGTATTCAGCTGCGGGCCTGATGCCCACACATGGTGCACACTGCGGCTTGGTGCCGGCACCACCCCTCGCCCCACACACACACACACACGTCCAGGCCGCTGCAGGAACACAATCCCCGCCCTGTCCACCGCTGGGCCCGGCACCGCCAGTAAACATCGCCTAATTTCAAACTAAAAGCTGCAAACCCATCCAATACAGGGTCCCCTGGGTTCACCAGCACCCCCTCTACCTCCCGGCACGGGCGGCGGTACCGGGCAGGCCGCCCTCTCCCAGGATGGCGGCGGATTACACTCCCTCCCCCTTCTTCCTCACCTGGGCATCGACAAGAAGCAAGAGGGACGCGCGGCTCGCCCAACCGCCCTTATATACAGAGCTCCTAGAGACGGGCGCATGCGTGTTGTGGCTGTGACAACTTGCACCAGGCGTCGCCATCTTTACTCAAGGCAGTAGTTGGCTGCCAGCACAGATGCAAAATGCTGGAGTGCCAGCATGTGGACACCAAAGACACACAGGCATAAGATCTTTGGTGGACACAGGCAAAAAAAGAACTGCAGATGCTGGTATATACCGAAGATAGTCACAATGTGCTGGAGTAACAAAAATAACAAAAGAGCACAAGCAACTGCAGTGTGAAGCAGGATCCCCACAGCAAACATCACTTATCCTTCAGAGATGCTGCCTGACTCGCTCAGTTACTGCAGCATTTTGTGTATTTTTTCAAAGAACAGTAGATGCTGTTGCATGGATTGTCTTTGCATGGACTACAGTTTTTTTTTTACATTGAACAGTCCTTGTTTCAGGCTTACACTTGCACCCTGCTTTAGCTCTTTCTCTGCTACATCAATGACCGCATCGGGGCTGCCTCCTGCACCCATGCAGAACTCATTGATTTCATCAACTTCCCCACTAATTTCCACCCTGTCCCTGTCCCTATACCTGTCTGAAGAAAGGTCTCGACCCGAAAAGACACCCATTCCTGCTCTTCAGAAATGCTCCCTCCTCACCCCCTTGTCTTCTCCCCTTCCCTCTCGGTCCACCCCCTCCCCGGGCACTTTCCCTCTCTCTCCCCCAGCAGATGCAACCTCTCCCTTACTCCCTCCCTCAACTCCTTTCCCCAAGCTCTCTCGTTCCCAGGTGCGACTCTCTCCCTCGCATCTCTCTCCCCCTCATCTCTGCGTCCTCTCTAGATCTCCCTCTATATCTCTCTCCCCAAGCCTCCCTGGGCGTCTCGTCCTTCGTCTCTCCGCCCGGTCTCTCTCTCTCGCTCTCTCCCTCTCTCTCAGCACTCCTTCCCTCTCTCTCCCCTTCTCTCTCCCTCCCCTCTCTCTCTCCACTCCTCCCTCCCTGCCCCCCCCTCTCCCTCTCTCTGGAGGACCCTCTCTCTCTCTCCCCTCTTTATCTATTCCCCTCTCCCCCTCTCTGCTCCCCCCCATGAACTCTCGACTCTCTCCTCCCTGTCTCTCCTCCCTCTCTCCCCCCTCTCCTCCCTCCCCTGCCTCTCCCCCCCTCCACTCCTCCCTCCCCTCTATCTCCTCCTTTTCCCTTTCCTGTCCCCTCCCTCCCCCCCCCCTCTCCCTCTCCTCCCCCCTCTCCCGGCCCTCCCCTTTCCTATTTCCCTCTCCCTCCCTCTCTGCTGCTGCCCTGCTGAGTTTCTCCCCCTTTCCTGTCCCCCCCTCCCCCCCCTCCCTTCCCTCTCAGAGATGCTTCCTTCTCCACAAGACAGTCAATGCCGTTGAAAGATGAATCTTCAAAACACAGTCTCTTGGCTAATAGTTTCTTTATTTTTGTAGTAAAAACAGTGAGATGCTCATCCAAACGTCTTCTTGTTTAAGTACATTTTGATCTTACTCGTAGTCAAACTTGTGCATGGTCAAACTCCGGCATGGTCAAAAGCTGTGCCTTCTCCCCCATGCTTCTTCAATACTAAAATTAAAAACTACTAGCGCATCTGTGTGAAAATCCCAGCCACAAACACGCCTCCGTCTACATAATAAATCCCACCCTCATAATTACAGGCAGATAAAATTTAAAGTTTAAAATTTAAAATTTAAAGGTAACTGGTTATAGTTTATAGCACAATGAGTTAAGCTAAATGGCTACTACATACCGGCCCCTAATTGTTCTGAGTATTTAACGAGGCAATTACTAATAGACATTAAAAAAGTAGCTATAAAGACTTAACATATGTGGATAAATGTGGATAAATATGAGGTTATCCATTTTGGTGGCAAAAAACAGGAAAGCAGACTATTATCCTCCCTTCTCTCTTCGCCGACTAGGAAAAGGGGAGATGCAGCGAGACCTGGGTGTCATGGTACACCAGTCATTGAAAGTAGGCATGCAGGTGCAGCAGGCAGTGAAGAAAGCGAATGTTATGTTAGCTTTCATTGCAAAAGGATTTGAGTATAGGAGCAGGGAGGTTCTACTGCAGTTATACAGGGTCTTGGTGAGACCACGCCTGGAGTATTGCGTACAGTTTTTGGTCTCCAAATCTGAGGAAGGACATTATTGCCATAGAGGGAGTGCAGAGACGGTTCACCAGACTGATTCCTGGGATGTCAGGACTGTCTTATGAAGAAAGACTGGATAGACTTGGTTTATACTCTCTAGAATTTAGGAGATTGAGAGGGGATCTTATAGAAACTTCAAAAATTCTTAAGGGGGTGGACAGGCTAGATGCAGGTAAGATTGATCCCGATGTTAGGGAAGTCCAGGACAAGGGGTCACAGCTTAAGGATCAAAGGGGAAATCCTTTAAAACCGAGATGAGAAGAACTTTTTTTCACACAGAGAGTGGTGAATCTCTGGAACTCTCTGCCACAGAGGGTAGTTGAGGCCAGTTCATTGGCTATATGTTAAGAGGGAGTTAGATGTGGCCCTTGTGGCATAAGGGGATCCAGAGGGTATTGGAGGAGAAGGCAGGTAAAGGATACTGAGTTGGTTGATCAGCCAATGATCAGCTGAATGGCGGTGCAGGCTCGAATTGGGCCGAGTATTTGGCAATTACTAATAGCACCTAATTTCTAGCTTTCTATGTTTCTAACATATATCAAAAACCAAAATTATCATGCATTATATATCCACATTCAGATTTCTTCAGCTATTCTTCCATCTTCACCTTCGCCTTTCAGAAGCAAGCATAGCTTGGTTATTGGTCTTATTAAAAGATTGTTCTTATGGGCCTATCCCACATAGGCGACTTTTTAGGTGAGTGCAGGAGAATCTGCACTCGCTACATGATCGCCACATGGTTGCCACATGTTCACTGGTGGTCTCTGGTGAGTCTCCTTCATGGTCGCGAAGACTTCCCGCATTCTTAGAACTAGTCGCTGTCTCAGTATGGTCGCCGCAAATTTTTCAACATGTTGAAATTGGTTGCTATGGAGAAAATCAATAATCCTGTAGTCGTAGGTGCAGTTGTAGTGGGGTCACCATGTAGTTATCAGTAGTTGAGGTAGTTGTAGGTAGTTTTAGTTAATTGCCTTTTCTGACTGGTCATTTTCATTGGCTCATTGGGGGAAAAAACGTAAGCACGAGCTTTCAGAACCAAGGATAACTGACCGATAATGTTAAGTGCCCGCCGAACTTTCCTGTTCATCGCGGTGTGTGTCTGTATCACCTTGGCTTTGCACCGTGTGAATTTCAGACAGCTTACCCTGGTCCCCGTCTTTGCGATGTGTGTGTGTGTGTGTGTGTGTGCGTGTGTGCGTGTGTTCCAATCTGACAGTCACCATTCCAATTCCCGGTTTTTCAGGCGAGTGCCGGCAACTTGACTGGCACCGGCAGTCCGCTGAAAAATCAACTAAGTGGGACAGGCCCTTAAGCCTGAAGTCGTACTGTGCGCACCAAACCCTTAATATCAGGCATGATGCCCAGTATATGGTCCAAAACACAAAAGTCCAAAGTTTTGACAGCATGAAACTTCTTCCTCCATGTCCGATCAATTCATGTTGTAACGTTAATGTTGAAGTGTGAAAGTCCTTCAAGAGAATAATAGGATTTTTAGTAATAACGTTCACTGTGAGGTTTTGTTTAATTTCCGGTTCATTAGCAGAGATTTAAAATCCCAGCTCAAATTTTGCCCATTCTCTGCCTGGCTTATAGAGAAACTCTGGTCCATTGATCCCTCTCTTATTGCTTATTGCTTATTATTTGCTGTCAGTCCTCTGGAAGCTTCATCCGCAGGATTTTCTACTGTGTTAACATATTTCCATCGAATGGATGTATCGCAGTCACGGCCTCAAAAAGGATGCCAACATCATCAAGGACCCACACCATCCTGGCCACACACTCATCTCTCCGCTGCCATCAGGTAGAAGGTACAGGAGCCTGAAATCTGGTACATCCAGGTTCAGGAACAGCTTCTTCCCTACAGCCATCAGGCTATTAAACTCACAAACAAACTGAACTATAACAGCCTATTGCACTTTATCTGTTTATTTATGTGTATATATATGGTCTATGCTATATAGATACACTGAACTGTTCTGTATTTATGCTTACAATACTCTATTGTGCTGCAGCAAGCAAGAATTTCCTTGTCCTATCTGGGACACATGACAATAAACTCTCTTGACTTGACTTGATTGGTAGCTCCCAATACAAAAGAGATTCTGTTTGCTGCAAATGTCAAGAAACGTTTGTTCTCATTGTTGAAGTATTTAAGCACCGTAGTACTATCGGTCAAGAAGATAGATTCTTCCAGTTGTAGCTGTAGGTCTTTTTACAGCAATATGTCAACTTTAACAGCTAAGACTGCGGCAGTAAGTTCCATTCTGGGAATTGTCATTTGTTTCAATGGTGCCACTCTGGCCTTTTCCCATTAAGAATGCAACATGTACTTCTTTGTTATCATTTTCCAGTCTTAGATATGAAACAGTACCATAGCCACTTTCACGGGCATCTGAGAAACCATGCAGCTGTGCACCTCTGATCTTACCAAAGCTTGTAGACTTCATGCACCGGTCCATTATTAATTTTGAGATCTTGTTGAGATCTGCTAACCATTCTGTCCATTGGTGAGAGGAAGTTTGTGTTATACTTCATCCCATCCAAGTTTTTCCTTACAAAGATTCTGCAAAATCAACTTGGCTGGCAGTGTAAACGGTGCAAGAAATACTAAAGGGTCGTAAATGTAAACCAATCACAGACCCTTCTAGTACATGGTCGCTCTTGAATCGAGATTCTGAACTTAAACACATCTGTTTCAATGCACTAGTGCAGTCTCAATGCTCTTTCCCATTGGCAAATTGTCTTTGTCCAAATCAACTCCCTGGTCTCTTTGGCTCTATCATCTGGTGGAATGCTTTCCAATACAACACGACGGTTGCTGATCCACTTGGAAAGCGTGAATCCTCCCTTATTGCAGAGGGAAGACAGATATTTTACCATTGAATTGCTTACTGCTTATTTGAGCAATTATCCACAAGTAAATTATTCTTCACAGTGGTTATCACTTCTTCTGGAAAGTGAACTTTATTGTCCTCTGCGGTCTTCTTTAATGCAAAGTTTGTGCAACTTGGTGATGACACTGCTCCAAAGAGATGTACCTTCATCCGGTATTCAACAAGATCTTGTTGTGCATCCCCTTCAGGCCACCATACGAATTGCAAGTAGTCAATGTGTTTTTCTGATACTTTGCCGATGAAACATCGCTCTGATATCAGCCATTAAAGCAATTGGTTCTTGTCTGAATTTAGGAAGAACGTATATATTCTTCATGAAATTTCGTATTCTTGCCAAACTTGCGTTTCAAATTCTGGGTGTGTTGCTCTGCCATACGACGATTATTCGGCAGATTGACACTTTTTTTGTTTGAAAGGTAAAACCAGACAATAGTGTCTGTCTATTATCTTTACTGAGTAGTTCATAATATCCAAGAACTTTAACTCTTCCCTGGACATTTCTTCAGATTCCTTACTGGTACTTTCATTTAAGTCATGATTGTATTGCTTGATCAATAGTTTTTCTAATTTACCAGTAGATATTTGATAAACAGCAGCGGCAGGGTAGTTCTTCTGGTTCCTGCTTTCGTTGTCCCTTCTCAAGGAGCCATAGTTAACCCATCCTATTAGGGTTTTCACAGCAAACGGTCCATCCCCTTGGCTCCTCACAGTCCATAGGTTCCAATGCCATCAAAGCATTCGTTCCGATAAGTAGGTCAATACCATAATTTATTTTAGATATCTTGACATCCTTCAAGTAAGGACATTGTCTCCAGTCCTCAAGTCTCGGTATATTTTGATGACAAACAGGCATGGTCTCATGTGTAAACACTTCAGATATTGGTATAAAATTGTCTTCATCCAGACTAGATATTTCCATACTTGTAATGTAATGACTAACGCACTCCTTCTCTTCATTCATGGTACAAAATAGAATCTTAACCTCTTCTCCTGTGATGTCCAGCCTTCTCATCAAGCTTTCTGTGCAAACGGTAGCCGGACTTCCATGATCCAAAAATGTATATGTTTGCAACACTGTATTTGTCTTGCAATTCCTTACCTGAACTGGTAAGATAGAGAAGATACAGGTTTTTACCCTGGCCCCAATATGTGCAGTTACTTGAGGTGAGGTGATAGCATTACCAGTAGATGGCTTCTCCTTCTGTTCTATTTGCTCCGGCCTCTTCTTTTCAGTGTGAAGTGCTTCAGGATGATCTTGCTTGCACTTATCACAAGTTATAGGACTCTCACAGTCTTTAACCACGTGTCCTTTTTTCAAACATCTAAAGCAGATTCCCTTCTGCTTTAAGAAATCAAATTTTCTTTATATTCCTTCTTCTTGAATCTTCAACACCACTTTATGGTGTGACCAACTTCATCACATAACAAACAAAATCCTTTTTGCTTGATAGTAGATACATCTACTTTCATTCCACCTGTCGTTTCCATTGGTATTAAAGCGGTAGCAAAACTGCCTCCCTTAGGTCCTGATCTTTCTTTAGTTTTAGTAAAGGTAGAATCTTTGACAGTTGCAATTGGTTTATGATCTTGAATATTTCCGTGGCGTGTATCTAACATGAACCATACTTCCCTTTCCAATAAATCCACCAGGTCTAGTAACCTGGACCCCCCACTCATCTCCCCGCTACCTTCAGGTAGAAGGTACAGGGGCCTGAAGACTGCAACGTCCAGATTCAGAAACAGCTTCTTCCCCACAGCCATTGGGCTATTGAACTCAACTCAAACAAGACTCTGAACATTAATAGCCCATTATCTGTTTATTTGCACTTTATCTGTTTTATTTATTCATGTGTGTATATATTTATACAATGGTATATGGACACACTGATCTGTTCAGTATTCATGCCTTGTATATTCTGTTGTGCTGAAGGACAGCACGAATTTCATTGTCCTATCTGGGACACGTGATAATAAACTCTCTTGAATCATGAAATTGCAGTAATCATCACAAACTGGAAATGCTGCAGTTTCACACGAGCCCTCACATGCCCTTGCGAACTCAGCAGCACCCTCTGCAGTTAGCTTGCAGTACTGTTGGGGCTGTGTTACTAATTATTGCATCTAGCTACGAGTTCATGTGATAGGAGCAGAATTAGGCCATTTGGCCCATCAAGTCTACTCCGCCATTCAATCATGGCCGATCTATCTTTTCCCCCTTAACCCCATTCTCCTGCCTTCTCCCCTTAACTCCTAACACATATACATGGATTTTATAAGTGCACCATCATGAAAATAGAAAAGGGGCTTGTAATTCTGTTTCACCCTGTCAGAAGTGTTAAATTCCTCTGCATCTCCCTGTTTGTTTGGGAACACCTACCTTGTGCACAGAAACATCACAGCAATATGATAATAGCTATCAGATATGGTGGTATGGATTGAAATATAAATATTGGCCCCAGTAATGGGGGATAATGTCTGCTGCTATCCATGCCATGGGATCCGTTATGCCTACACACAAGGTCAGACAGGACCTTGTGTTAATATCCAAACTCTCTGACCCCTAACCCCCTTTTGCCCTATTGAAGCTGTTGTCCATATACTATAATTTTCTATAACTTGTTTATTAGGAAACAGCTCCTCTGACAGCGCGGTACGACCTCAAGTCCCTGGAATGGGATGTTAACCTGCTGTCTTTTAACCCACAAACAAGGGCACTCCCTGCAGAGCCACACCTGACAGACACAGTAACAAGTCACTAGTCCTTTTCATAACCTTCCTGCTTCAGAATGTGGAGCGAGACAACTTAGCTATTGGATCACCCATTTTGTCAGATAATATAATAGTGCAATGTCTACCCCAATATGTGTACCACACACTATTTTGTACTACCTGTACACTAGTTCTATCCTACACATTTAGGAACATTTACAGAAGGCAATGAACCTATGCATGTTTGGGAAGTGGGAGGAAACTGGAGCACCCAGAGAAAACTCATGTGATCACAGTGAGAACCTACAAACTCCGTTCAGCCAGCACCCTTAGTCTGGATCGAAGCTGAGTTTCTGGCACTTTAAGGCAGCAACCCTACCAATTAGGCCATTGTGCCGTCCATTTATTTTTAACTGGTTTGCAGCTGTTTATTCATGGCTGTGTTCATCATAAACATTTGGAAACAGTGTAAAAGGGCCATGGTGGGCATAAGGTTTCATCGCGGGATCTTGGTTTCCACCCCCTGTGGCATAACTGGTGCTTGAGTCAGGGTGTCAGGGGAATGGGGTTAAATGGGAAAAATAGATCAGCCATTGAATGGCAGAGTAGACTTGGAATGGAATGGAACACTTTATTGTCACATGTGACAAGGCACAGTGAAATTCTTTGCTTGAATACCCAATTTATACAAATAACAGCCACCTATGACGCGGGCAAATTTACAAAGTACTCCGGCTCCTCGTATCGTTCCTCCCCACCACAGCGATTCACCTACACCGGGTCTCCATTGTCCTTTGTTCTCCCTCCCTCCCATTGGTCATTGTTCTCCCCCCCCCCCCCACGGCGGTTCCCCCCATGCCGGGTCTTCCGTTGTTCTTCCCTCCCCTCATGGCGGTCCTCGACGCTCTCATCGACCATTGACCCGCGAGGCATAATGGGCCGAATGGCCAAATTCTGCTCTTATAACTTATGAATACACCCCAGGGGAAGGGGCTGCTGCAGCAACAGTCAAACGTTAAGGAAGAAGTGGGACAAGTTAAATAAAATGGCAGCTCTGAAGAAGGGTCTCGATCCAAAAAGTCATCCATTCCTTCTCTGGAGATGCTGCCTGTCCGCTGAGTTACTCCAGCATTTTGTGTTTATCTTCTTTAAATAAGATGGCAGGCAGCACCTGGTGGAGGCACCCCTGAAACAAGGGAAGGGAGCCACATGAGTGGCAAGGGTGCGTGGAATAAGGATAAGAACACTACCATAAAACACTAATAAATGTATAAACACTGAGAATATCAGAACATTTTTTGCACTGTGGGGGAACAATGGGGGCACTTTTCATAATCGGCAGCTTATCACAAAGGCAGAAGCTTCAAAGGCAATTGAAGACTTGGATCATTGATGTGGCTCTTCCATACCACAGCAGATGGGAGGGTATTAAGAGTGTGTTTGACTAATCCAATAAAATGATAGGAGGTTTACGTGGAGTTGAGGCTGGGTAGTGTTGGGTTAGGTTACTGGGTTGCTAAGATCATTGGGAGGCACAGTGGCTCAGCTGGTAGAGCTGCTATCTCACTAGTGCACAAGATCCAGGTTCGATCCTGACCTTGCGTGCTGTCTGTGTGGAGTTTGCATGTTCTCCTTGTGACCGTGTAGGCTTCCTCCAGTTTCCTTCAACATCCCATAAACGAAGATCTCAAAGAAAACCCACAAGCTCACAAACTCCGTACAGACAACACCCGGAGTCGGAATCTAACCCAGGACTTCGGCGCTGCAAGGCAATAACTCTACCACTGCGCCACCCTGTGGGAGGGGGAGGGGGAGGGGGAAGCGGTGATTAAAAGGGAAATGAAGGACACATATAGAATCAAAGAAATGTAGCTGGAGAGAAAGATGCCATTTGGCCCATTGTGTTTGTACTGGCTCTGGCAGAACAATTCCACTTGTCCTTTTCCCTAGATATTTCCTCTTAGCACTGCAAATTATTGCCAAGAAAAACCCAGAAGGGGAAAAAAAGCAAAAATAAGCAAGAAGGGGAAAAAAGCCAAAAGGGGAAAAAGCCAAATAAAGCCAACAAAAAGGCTATAGGGGAAAAACAAAGGGGGGGAGAATGCAAAAGGGAACGAAAGGCAAAGGGAAAAAATGGGGAAAAAAGGAGTGGAAAAAAAGGAGGAAAAAAAGGGGGAAAAAGCCAAAAAGAAAAAAACCCCGAAAAACGCCAAAAAGGAAAAAAAGCCAAATGTGAAAAAAAGTCGAGCCAAAAAAGGGAAAAAAACTCAAACCTTCACAAACACATATATACATATTTTGATTATTGTTTACCCGATAGCAGGAAATAGTCTGAGGAAGGGTCTTGACCCAAAACCCCACCCCATCTCCCTAGAGATGCAGCAGCATTTGGTGTCTACCTTCAATTTAAACCAACATCTGCAGTTCTTTCCTACACAATAAAATCTGTGCTCATTGCTCTAACTGATGGCCGTCTGAAATAGGGTCTCGATCTGAAACGTTAGAAACGTCAGTAATTCCTTTTCTCCAGTGATGATGTCTGACCCGCTGAGTTACTCCAGCTTTTTCTGTCTATCTGCAGTTTAAACAGGCATCTGCAGTTCCTTCCCACACATGGTGGCTGTAAAGGTTATGTCTGATGCAAATGGTTTCTTCTGAAATAAGTAAAATGCGTGGGAGGATAAGCTGTCAGTAAAAGCATGCCCAGGCAGCCCACATCCACTTCTAAAGTTGCTCATAGGCAGGGCACCTCTCTCAAGAGGAGCAGAGTGTGAGAAAGAGAACAGCTGGACCAACACTGGAGAATAGAATGCAGCCCTGAATAAGCTGGATTTTTTTAATCCACCATCTACCATCTGGAAAAATATCATTTCAAAGGACTAACTTATAAGACCAATACTTCTGGAGCTACTCTCAACAGTTTGGTCAGCCTTCTTTCTGACTCGGAATTACTTATTGGGACCTCTTTGCCTGCCGTTCTTGGAAATATTTCAGTGGAAATATCCCACAGCGCCAGAGACCCGGGTTTGACCCTGACTACGGGTGCTGTATGTACAGTTTGTACGTTCTCCCCGTGACCTGCGTGGGTTTTCTCTGAGATCTTTGGTTTCCTCCCACACTCCAAAGACGAACAGGTTTGTAAGTTAATTGGGTTGGTAAATGTAAAAATTGTCCCTAGTGTTAATGTGCAGGGATCGCTGGTCGGCACACACCCGGTGGGCCGAAGGGCCTTTTTCCACGTTGGATCGCTAAACTAAACTAAAAACTAATGTACATCTTTTCTTGGTTTCCACTTTTGTGTTTTTTTTCCAATTCCCCTCCACACACACTGACTCACACACAAGGACACAGACAGACAGACAGACACACACACACACACACTGGCACCTCTGGTTAGGTTCCAAATTTGCATTGAGGAGCAGCAATATTTCACTAACAAAAGACTCTGACACGAAACATCTGCAGTTTCCTTGTTTTTTCAGCACGATGGCTGCACTCGCCAACGGCCTGTCTTCGTCTTTATCCTTCTTTGTGTTTTTAGTTTGTTGTAAAATATATGTTGTAGTTTATCTATAGTTTTTGTATTATGTGGGGGAAACTTTTCTTATCTCTTCCCTCGACGGAGAAGCAACTTTTTCTGTCGTATCTCCGTCCGCCACTGCGGCCTAACATCGAGGAGTTGGCAGCCTCTTGCTGGGATGTCTAGAGCACCAAAACCGTGGAGCCTGTGAACTTTAACATCTCGGAGTGGGTGATCCCTTTGCTAGGAGTCGGCTTTTGGTGCTCCAACCTGCGGACTTTAACATCATGGAGCTCATGGTCACAGGTTAGCGACCGACTTTGGGAACTCCAAGCCGCAGGAGTTATACCGCCCTGATGCGGGAGCTTCCGACATGGGGGCTCGGCTGCGGATGGTTCGACACCCCCGACTGCAGGAGGAAAGAAGACTTGCCTTCCATCACAGTGAGGAATGTGGAGGAGCCACTGTGGTGGATGTTTATGTCAAGTTTTTATGTAGTTGTGTATCTTGTTGCTTTTTTGATATGAGCACGGCAAACCAAATTCCTGGTATGTTACAAAACATACTTGGCTAATAAATTATGATTATGATTATGTATTTTAAGTGTTTTGAGAAACATCAAAAATGTGCCGACACTTGGTGAATGTAACTGTTTACTAATGTTTCTGATAATGTACCTTTGAGCTGCCAACCTATCTTGGCCTTACTTTTGTTTGGTGTATTTTCTTTTGTCAGTTTGTGCAAGCCGTTTTCCTGTCCATCGCTGCAGCTTATGGTTAATTTAAAAGTACCATCCCACCTCTAAAAGTGGTAGGTGCCTTAGAGCTACTGCCTTACAGTGCCAGAGGCCTGGGTTCGATCCTGGCTACGGGTGCGGTCTGTACGAAGTTTGTACGTTCTCCCTGTGACCTGTGTAAGCTTTCTCCAAGATATTCAGTTTCCTCCCACACTCCAAATACATACAGGTTTGTAGATTAACTGTCTTGGTATGAATTAAATATTTTCTTAGTGTGTGTAGGATAGTGGTAGTGTGTGGGGATCGGTCCGGACTCAGTGGGCCAAAGGGTCTGTTTCCACACTGTATCTCTAAACTAAAATTCCAGTAGTTTTTATTATCCTAATCACCAGCAATAAAAATGTTGGCAGTTTTCAGCTCCTGTTCCATTAGATTTCTGCTGGTTACAAGCATTTATGTTTATCAAGACCCAATATGTTTTTCTGATTATTTGAATAATGGTAAAAACATTTTTTTTTTTTTCTCTCCTCCTAAACATAATTTTGTCAAATCCTTGTTCAGTGTGGATAATCAAGTCTACTGCGCCATTCAATCGTGGCTTACTCTTCACAGTAATGAGGCACCTATGATGATCGTTTGTTGGCACTGGGCCTGTACTTGCAGGAGTTTAGAAGAATGAAGGGAGACCTCATTGATACATACAGAATAGTGAAAGGGTTGGATAGAGTGGATGTGGAGAGGATGTTTCCACTAGTACGGGGGCCTAGGACTAGAGGTCATTGCCTCAGAATTAAAAGGGTTCTTTTAGGAAGTTGAGGATAAATGTCTTTAGTCAGAGGGTGATGAATCTGTGGAATTCTTTGCCCCAGAAGGCTGTGGAAGCTGTGAGTGGATATTTTTAAGGCAGAGAAGATTCTTGATTAGTACAGGTTTTCAGAGATTATGGGAGAAGGCAGAATGGGGGTTAGGAGGGAGATAGATAAGCCATGATTGAATGGCGGAGTAGACTTGATGGGTCAAACGCCTCATTCTATTCCTATTCCTTATGACAGTCCCAACCTCAGACTAATAATGTGCAGTTTCGAAGATGTTGATATAATTTCTAAATATTCCCCATTTATCACAAAACAATGGCCCAATCTCCTCAAATATTTTGGGAGGTGCCTGATGAACTAGAAAGTGAATCACTAATTGAATTGGATTCCAAGTTATGGAATGAAACAGTACAAATGTTGGCTGCTTTCCCAAGGGATTTCAAGGCAGCCGTAGACTTGCTAAAGTGATCAAAATGGACTAATTAAGCAGGCAATAAATGAAGACAAGTTGTAATGGAGTGGCCTTTTGGGATTGGGAGTTTGCAGGTGACACTAATGTGTGTGGTATCATAGACAGTGAAGATTGTTATCAAAAATTACAGCAGGATCTAAATCAGTTGGGCAAATGGTCTGAGCAATAGTTAATGTTAATTTTTTTGAAGATGTTTCAGGATATGTTGGTTAAATGGACAATGGCAGTGGTACATTTAGAACTTCAGAAGGTGTGTGATTCGTGTAGTATATTGCTGGCTATTGAGAATTGGCTGAGGCAGAAACCAAGGATTGGGAATAAATAGGTGGGTAACACAGGAACCCTGATTATTCAGTCTTCTTCAACTAGTTGGATGAGGAAGCCAAATATCACATTTCCAATTTTACTGATGATACTAAACCTGGGAAATGTTTGAGCAGTGAGAATGATGTAAAGAGGTTTTAAAGGGATAGAAACAAGGTGAGTATGTGGGTCAGAACATAAGAGAAGGAATATAATATGGCAATGTGAAGTCATCTACTGTGGCACACAAAACAAGTTTAAATTGCTTTATTGTTGTGTACACTGAGATACAGTGAAAAGCTTTTGTTTGCATGCTATGCAATTAAATCAGGTAATACTATACATAAATACAATCAAGCCATACACAAGCACAATAGGTAGAGAGAGGAGAAACATGCATAGTGCAGCACAATTTCTCAACATTGTAGCATAATCGTTTCTGAGGAAAAAGTCCAATGTTCACAATAATGTTGGTTGGAAATTAGGAAATGTATCCTAGCTTCTGGAAGGACCGTTCAGAATTCAAATAACAGGGAAAGAAGCTGTTCCCGAGTCTGAAAGTACGCGCTTTCAAGCTTTTATATCCTCTATGGAGGAAACAGGGAAAAGTAGAAATGACAAGGGTGGAAATAGTTCTTTGATTATGTTGGCTGCTTTCCCAAGGGAGTGAAGTCTCTATATATGTAGTCAATGGTGAGAAGTCTGGTCTGTGTGCTGGAGTGATCCACAGCTCTGCAATTTCTTGTGGTCTTGGGCAAAAGCTGTTCCCAAACCAAGCAG